>NC_056731.1:1447868788-1447991288 GCF_019279795.1 Protopterus annectens | reverse complement strand
GAACTTATCAACCTAATATGTAATTACCAAGTATTATACAAATGTAAAAAGAACAGCAATACCAACTTGAGAACTTCTTCGACCAACACATGGACACCAGCTCCAAATAGGTGAATACTTTATTAACAGGTTTAACACTTTCTTCCCCTGATAGGGACTTCCTCAGCACAACTGACAATGAATTACCCAGCCCTTAAATATACATCACCCTGTAGTTAATAGAATAATCACATAATTACCTCAATTAAATAAAATCATCTTACAAACATTAAATACTTAAAACACATAATGTTGTACACAATACATAAATACAAAATTACATTGCTATAAAATTCTCCATAGAATCTTAAAAGGTTAAAATACAGTACATTTACACAACCCTAACCCATTAAACGTTTTAATTTTAAAATACATGCTATATTAGTGGCTTCATTAATACCTGGATACTGAGTTGCATCCAACCTTAATTGCCACTTTAACTCACTCATATCCAGGTGCAAATCAACAACTTTCCCCTGAGGGTCCTTTATTAACTCTTCAATGACCAAAAACTTAAAACAATGGTCACCATATTCCCTGATATGCCTATACAGGGCATTAGTTATTTTACCCTTTCTAACGTCATTAACATGCTCACTAATGCGACTCTTAAAATACCTACAGGTCTTCCCCACATAAAAAACAGGACACGTTTGGCACTTGGCCATATAAACAACATTAGAACTACTACAATTGTAGTGTCCCTTAATGGTAATATTTTTGCCATTAAATTTAAACTTGTCACTGGTTTCCAAAATGTGGGTACACCACTTACATCTCCCACACTTAAAATTCCCTTTGGGTCAATTGGAACTTCCACTATTAATACCCTTGTTTAAATCAAAAAGGTTTTTGAAAGACCTCTCCTTTCTAAATACTATTTTAGGAGAGACCTTACCCACTCTCTGCTCAACATTCATATCATAACTCAAGATATCACAGTTTTTTGTGATAACCTCCAATACCCAATGGGCATCCAGGTTGAAAGTAGTGATAAAACTTAGATCAAAATTCTTTCTAACCTGGCTTCTATCCGCATCAATGTCCTGTCCCATATCAGGTGCCATACCACCACCCAAAACTGGCCTGTACACACCTTTCAATCGCTTTCACACTCTTCTTGACTTATTTTATCCAAAAATTCAATGGGATATCCTTTTTTGGCAAACATGTTAGTAATAAACCCAACTTCATCCAGAAACCCGCAGTCAAGGCTCACCATTCTGGTTACTCTCACCAGCTGCCCCTTGACTATCAACTTTTTTTTGATGAAGGGGATGCCAACTACTGAATTCTAAATAAGAATTTGAAAATGTGGGTTTTATATATATTTTGGAACATAAAATTCCTTTATTACTATCCCAAATCAGGTCAACTTCTAACTATGATATTTTTTCCTTACTATAATTATTAGTAAACTGTAAAAATTCCACAGTATCATTAAGGTAAGATAAAAATTCAGTGAGCTGACCTTCAGTACCTTTCCACAACAAACACAGGTTGTCCAGAAACCTAGTATAATGCTGGACATTCACCCAATGTACACTACTTATTAGGTACTCCTGCTTCCAAAAGGACATGATGAGGTTTGCAAAAATGGGGGCACAAGCTGCCCCCATTGCAACACCAGTTAACTGCTTAAAATACTTGCTTTCAAAATAAATATAATTGTTCCTCAAAACAATGTCCATAAGAGCAGTGATTTTATTAATACAAACTTGGTCATAAAAAACTGTTTTAACTAACTGCTTCTCCAACCACTGAATACCCTCACTGTGGGGTATAACAGAAAACAAATTTACCACATCAGTGGTCACCATAAACACCCCAGGGAATACCTTGATTGTTTCCAGTTTTTCCAAAAAGTGCCAAGAATCCTTTGCAATGTAGGTGTACTTTGACAGGCCTTTTTGCATGCTGTAATCTAAAAATGTACTAATAAAGCATGTCTTAGACCTGTGATCATCTACTATGGGGCGAAGTTTTAACCCTGATAAACCCTGATAAACCTTTATGAATTTTTGTTATTCCAAAAATATTTGGTACCATGGGGTGTTAATTTTTTTAAATATTCAAATTCGTCCAGACTGATCTGGCCTTGATATAACATATCTTCTAATGCCAGGTCAATCTTTCGGTATGCTATATGAATCTCATTTATGGAAGTTTCCTGACATGTTCCATCCATAAGCAATAAATTCATTTTATCTAAATATTCACTTTTGTTCATCAACACAATGCCACTACCTTTAGCAGGTTGTCATCAATAAATTCTCTTAAAATCTCCTCCCCCATTACAGTTAAATTACTACCATATACCATATGAGAATGTTTGTAAAATTGCCTAATTTCCTTTTCACAGATTTAAGATTAAAGGCACTTGGTTTTGATGGGCTACCTGAAAACACTTCACTGATATTATTTTGCCCATTAAGAAATATTTTTAAATTTAACTTATGCGTGAAGCATTTTAAATCAATTATGGTATCCACCACGTTCCCCTTTCTAGAGGCTACAAAAGTAAAACCTTTTGCCAAAAGATTTACATGGTCAACTCCCACTACTTTGGTAGAATAATTAAAAATCATAAAATCATTCTCACTATTACTAATGACTGTGCATATATCATTACTTTCATCCCAAAATTTACATTTTCAGCATACTGGGCTAACAAAAATTCAACTATGTTTACCAATGGTCTTTTGAACTGTATGCCTAGTATATACCTATGAACTTATCAACCTAATATGTAATTACCAAGTATTATACAAATGTGCATGCTGCATATAGCATATATATATGCAGAAGGGAGGGTGGCCTAATGGTTAAGGTGTTTGCCTTACCAACAAAAGGTGTAGGGTTTGAGCCTCACAAGGGATGATTGGCTAGGCTTAAAATGGTTCATCAGTGCAGTTAGCCCAGTATGAACCTATGAACAAAAACATCATTTTATTGATTAATGTATTTCTATAATCCATCTCATTTGAATGTCATAATATGGTCATTAGTATATACTACTGACCACACCAGTTTTCATACTACCATGATTGTGCTATGGATACCTCTGAATTGCACACACCCTGCATGTCAACACTTGCTGCATAGTTTAGCTTTACACACTGTGCTATTTTTTTCTTTCTGAATACACCCCTGCTGTGTTTTACATCCTGTAAGAGTACCAACTATTTATGCATACATATGATAATTATGATTAAACAGTCAAATAAATAAAACTATAACTTCACATGGAACCTGTGTGTCTACTTGCGTGTTTATTTTGTTAAATACGAGACTACAATTTCACATGGAATATGTGTGTCTGTTTACTTATTTATGTGTGTAAATAGCTGTACTGGCTAGTTCTAATTAGTCACTAGACTGTCTAGTGTATAGCAATATGCATGCAATAAAAGCCATTAATTTCTTGTGATTTCATGACATTTCAGTTATAACTGAAGGTGTACCTCTCGACCTTATAGTACAGAGAGAAAAGCCTTGACAGAAACATTTAATTGGCTAAAGTAGTTACTAAAGTCCAAGACAAGAGAGTAGACAGTAACTTTACTCAAAAGTGTTACACAAGAGCAATAAGGTACAAGCAGAAGACAGAGCCCATATGACTTGAAGAAGGCTAGTTAGTCCCCAGGAAATACCCTCTACCACTTATCCCCCCAGTGTTACTAAAGAATGGGTCCTTACTACTCTATCCAGAGTTAAACTCACTACAGCAATGAGCTCTGATAATATCCAGGGATGCCTCCTATATAGTTTGAAAAATGGCTCCTCAGGCCCACTAGAATGCCTATTCACCCACAGCCTCCACACAGTTTTTGTCCCTAGGGAATAAAGAACTGAAATGGTCATCCCTCTACATAAAGGTGGACCATCAACAGACCCAAGGAACTGCTGACCCATACGTCGGACTAGTCTTATATACAAAGCCATGGAAAAAGTTATCATGAATCTAATAAATACATAGGGAATTTTCAAACACTGGACCCATCCTAGTTTGGTTTCATCAGTGGTAGGTCACACCTACTAAACCCAGTGGACTACTTTGAGAAGGCCACTTGAGCAATGGATGATGGGCAAAAAAGTGTATACTGCCGAACTTGACATGGTAAAAGCATTCAACACACTACATCACTAAGGTATTATAGACAAACTCATAACTTTAGACATAAATCCATATGGAACCCAATGGGTAGTCAAATGGCTCATGGATAGGGTACATGAAGTTAGGGTGGGGGAATATACCTCCACCAATAAGCCTGTTACTAGGGATGTTCCAGAACACTCAGCAGTTGGACCTGTCCTATTTGGAATACACCTCTCTGAAGTCACAGCAAATTTGCAGATGACTGCAAGATAGGTGCAATGACTGATTCCTCCAAATATGTAGATATCCTTAAGGAGGGTCTGAGAGCCAAGTAACTGGTGCCAAAAACATACCCTAATACTCAGTGCCAAAAATGCATATTTATACACATTGGAAAGATGACCACCCCTGCAAATTACAACATGGATATCACTCTCCTAAGAGTAGACCCAGTGATAAGGGACTTGAGAACTCAGGTTGACAGTAACCTGAACTTTGATCACCATGTGTCCATGGTGGTGAGAAAATCCTTTCATGTGGGGCAAATTATAAGTTATGGCATGGCATCCAGATCCAAGGAGATTATAGTCTCACTATGCGTAGCCCTCATTAGACCAATAATCAAGTACACTGCACTCTTCAGCATGTACCTGATCAGGCATTTGCAACTACTATAGTGGCCACAGAGATTCCTTATTAAAAGAATGACGGGTGTAAATAATGGTTTACCTTTAGAAAGGCGATTCACACTCAGGCGAACAGCAATTGTTCAAAAGGCTGTTTGCAAAGTTTACAAACGCTGAACGAAAAAAGGTTTGAATGTGCAATGAGAGAATGCACAGTGACACTCTCACATTGCACATCCCACATTGTGTGGCAGATTGCACTATAGTGGGGTTTGGAAAATGGTCTCTTTCTCCACTGTAGTGCGATCTCGGAGTTAGAATATTAAAGTGGGGGGTGCAGGAGGGCTTGCCCCCCTGCTTTACACTTCTTTTTTTTTTTCATTTGACATTAATGTCCGAAAAACAGCGAATCTGCTTTTCGATTTGCTGTTGTTCAAACATTAAGGACTGTGGGAGGTTAGCATAATGGTTATGGTGTTTGCCTTACAAACACAAGGTGCAGGGTTTGACTCTCACATGGGGTAATTGCCTAGGCTTAAAATGGCCCACAAGGGCAGTTAGCCTAGTACTAATCTATGAACCTATGAACCTATCGCCGTTTTCACTTTCGTTGTTATGAGTCGCTCATATGAGCATTCGTACCACTGTGATTCAGCTTTATAAAGGTAAATCGTAAATAACATGTCTTATGTGGATCACCTCAAACTCTTGTCCCTGTACTCAGTCTCCTACAAACTACTGAAGGGCAGTCTATACCTAGCCTACAAGGCCTTCTCAGATCCAGCCCTGATGGATATGCTACACATTCACAAATAAACAGCACAAGACTCCATATCCTTCAGACAAAATAAACGTTATCGCAAATTCTGTTATTCTAACAACTTTCTTAGCTTATAAGAGCAATATATAAAAATTTATCACTATACTCGGGATGTTGTTTCCCCCATTACTGTAGCCTTTGTCCAGATTTCTTGTGCTAAGATGTTATGAGGTATGCTGTTGCTGCTCTTGCCTTGTCAGTGTGTATTTTTTACCACTGCCCTTGGACCTGTCACTCTTGTACTAAGATGTAGAAACTAGAGGGATGTCTTGCAGTTTACACAGGAAAAACAAAACTGCAATGGGAATAGGATATAAAGTCATAGATAGGCAGGGACTTAATGTGATCTCACAAAGTGGGAGGATGTTAAGGTGGGTGGGATTGTTAGAATGTCATTACCAATGTCACAAACAGTGAGGTGATTAGCTAAGTGGCTGGCAGTGCTTTCAGCTTCGGTCTGAGGCAGAAGTGGGATTTTAGAAAGGAGGTAATGCTCCTTTAACTTACAGTCTTGCTGTGATTCCCAAAAGGTACTATATCAGTTGTACAAAAAAACAATAAAAATGGTTCACACTTAACAAATGAAATATTAATATCAGACTATACCAAGATTATATATTTCATGCTCTGCAGAAAGTATAGGGCTCCTTGAAACTGATTATATGTATAGATCTGTAGCTGTGGGACTGCATACATAGCTGATGACCTCATCAGAGCCAAACAGTCTTGAAAGTTGTAAAGCATGAGGAGACGAAGTCTAAGATGACCACTCTGCTTGGTTTAGCAGAATCATTTAGTTGGCAAGCAGGAATGGAAATCAATCTAGAAGTCGAAAAAAATCATACAGCAACCGAATGTGCAAAAAAAAAAAAAATACAAAAGCCATAATGTACGAAGGATCAGATAAGAAGAAAAAAATGTGGTAAAGCCATAATAAATATATTAAAAAGTATAGAGACCTCATGGAACAACCTCATGTTGATAATGATTTGACACAGGAATGGATAAGGGGACGCAAGTTGAAACCAGAGGATGAAAGGTGAATAATAGCAGCCCAGGATAGTGGACTACATACACATTAGTTTACAAAGTACATTGAACATGTGGGAGAGGCAGACAAATATAGGTTCTGTAAAAAAAAAAAATTAGAATGAGTCTCATACCTTGTTGCTGGGTGTGATACACTTATGGCAGAGGGCCTATACACTGAAAGCTGCAATAGTGTGGCATGACTGTTCCATTGAGGATTGTTCAAACACCACAATACGGAAGCAGCTGAGATGCATTGGGAACATGAACCACAAAGTATTACAGAGAATGATGAAGTGTACATCAGATTGGATCACCCATTCACCAACAGTCCAAAAAAGTAGGCATGAGAACACCAGATATAGAAGTTCATGAAAAAAACAAAAGTAGCATTGATCATTGAAATTGGTACACATTGCCATTACAATGTCTTACATACAGCAAGACACAAAGTCATAAAATATCAAGATTTGCAGGAATAAACAAAAGCAGTGTGGAGGAAAAATGCCCAGACAGTTTCAAAAGTAGTAGTAGGAGCAATGGGGTGAATAGAAAAAAAATACAGTGATTTTTAGATATGCTACCCATAAATGCAACTCTGTATGAATTGCAGGAATCAATTCTGGGCCTATTGTGGGTGCTACGAAGAGCATTTTTGGATAACAAAGATTGAAGCAATACTAATTTCATGAACTTTAACCAAACCCTGACTTAGGAATGGGGACCATTCCCATAATGGTATTAGAAACCCAAAAGATTTGGAGAAATTAAACCATACATATGACACATCCACTTAAATGCCATATTTACAAAACAACATGCAACCTGTACAAGTTTAACCCAGACATATGTGTCACTACCCTATTATCTTTTAACTGGAATATCCAAAAAAATCCTAAACTTACACGATGATTGAAATGAATTCAATGCAACTTTCGAAATAGCCTTACAAGTCCTGGAAGGAAGAGAGTAAAAACAAGTAATGCAATTTGGCTATCCAAAAACAGTGGAATGCTAATGCACGATAAAGAAAAAGAATGGAAAGAAAGGTAGACGTACAAAACATCACGCTATCTCAAACTTCCAAATGCTCCACATCAGTAATAAAAAGCAAATAAATTAAGGCAAACAAATATACTAGAACACTCTGAACAATAGCTAACACATCCCTAAAAAGATTCCAGTCATCTGTTAAAGAACTCTTGCAACATGGTCAAAACTTCAACCCTACATCCATCTCCCAATCACTGAAACCTGCAATAGAATTCATCTCTTATTTCACAGATAGCATAGTGTCCCTAACCAAGGATTCCAACATCTAACCCAACCCTGCCCAATTGCCACATATCACTATGGCCACTTTCACCTTCAAACCAGTGCCCTTATTCAATATAAAACAACTGAAACCACCCATTACCAACAGTTCAAAAGATATATGCTAGAAAACTGGATATAGTCATTCAAGAAAAGAAGACAAGAGTTTCATTGATCCTTGAAATCGCCATACCCAGAGACTACACTGTGTCGCGTACAGAGAGACACAGAGTCATGAAATATCAGGATCGGCAGGCAGAAATGAGAGCAATGTTGAAGAAAGATACCCAGACAGTTCCAATAGTAGTAGGAGCAATGGGTCTTATAAAAACAAATCTACAATCATATTTAGATATGTTACCAATCCATGTAACTCCGTACAAATTGCAGAAGGAGTCATTACTGGGCATATTATGGGTGCTCCGAAGAGCACTTTTGGCTGATATTAAAGATTGAAACAATACTAATTTCATGAACTTTAATCGTACTTTGATTTAGGAATGGGGTCCATTCCCATCATGGTATTAGAAACCCAAAAGATTTGGAGAAATTAAAGAGACAAAAACCACTCTCAGCTTCAGCTGATGACCTTCCAAGTGAGTACCTTAAAATAGCAGCCAATAGCATTGCCTGCATTCTCTCAAACCTTATAAATAGGTCAATCCAGGAATCCCATATTCCCTTTCTTTGAAAATAATCACACATTATCTATCTATACAAAGTAGAAAATTCAACAGATGTCACTAACCTTCTACCTAAAGTGATCTTAGGTTCATGTGAGAGTAGTAGGCTAATTGCCATGAAGTCAGAATCAAACTGTGTACTCTGTGTTTATGAGGTGAAGAAATTAACCATCATACTAAACCCATCATCTCTGAAATAGTGGAAAAACATCTTTCATACCTCCCATAGTACTAACACTGTACCTCTAACCCTTATAGACATGGTTAATAAAGAAAGAGATAACTACAAACTAGTCTCCCCCTTATTTCTATACTTGTCTAAAGCCTTCAACACAATTTGTCACAGCAAACTTCTACTTCAAATGTCCACATTAGGTCTATCACAGAGCAGACTTTTATGGTTGGTATCAGTCAGAAAAATGACACTCCACCCTCTCTCCATATCTCCCAGTCACTACCAGTGTACCACAAGACTCTATCCTTGGTCTCCTTCTCTTTAACACACCAGCACACTTCACTGATCCACACAACAGCCTTCCCTAATACAATACACTGATAACTTCACACTCATACGTGTATCAGATAACTTGGCACACCTCCAAAAAAATACTCAGGAAGCTGTAACAGACACTGAAACATGGCTTTGTAACTCAGATCTCATGCTGAACCCCCCCCCCAATACTACTGTTTCCCTCAATGCTCACTTATGAAAAACAACATTTAAAATCCTCTCACTTAATAATACACCATCTGAATTCACTTCTAATAGCAAATAATGAGGAAGGATAGTGAATGATTATAAGTAATAACGGAAAATAATAAGGATGATAATAATACTAATAGTAATGATAAAAGGGGGTGATGATAATTAAGTTTGCAGATGACTGCAAGCTAGGACCAGTCACTGAATCCTCCAAAGATTTGACCATCCTGCAGGGAGGTTGGTCTGAAATGAATAACTGGTGTCCAAATCATGGTCTAAAACTAAATACTAAAAAATGCTCTACTGTTTCTTCTGGGAAGTCGTCTACCCCAGGGAACTACCGCACTGACAATATGCCTCTAAAACATTTATCCAGTTGTTCAGGGTTTGGGAACTTATGTGGACAGTGACTTTACTTTTGATCAACATGTGTCTGTTGTAACAGTATTTCACACATTATAAGCAAAGGGATTGTGTCTAGATCTAGAGATGTCATTAACCCCATTTACTCAGCCTTCATTGGACCAGTTATTGCACATAATGGCCCCTTTGGCATGAATCTGTTCAGACACATGCAACAACTGGAGCTCCCACAAAGATACCTTACTGAAAGGATACAAGGCCTAAACAACAGGGTCTTAATGGACCAACTGAAACCCCTGCCAATACACTTGGTAACCTACAGATTCCAAATATGTGACCTGTGCTTGGCCTACAAGGCAACCTTTAACCTATTACTAATGGATTTACTGCACATCAGTAAGCCAAATGGCATCAGAAATACTTTGCCTAGGCATATAACATCAATAGAACAGTTTGGAGGGACAGGTATATTTCACAGATGATACTGCTACTGTGGAACAGACTCCCCATCCACATAAAAAAAAAGTTCATCCCGGTTCATTTTCAAGTGCAGCTTAAGTATATGGAAGGGAAACAGAAATGTTACCCCACAACTGCCTCATACATTACTAATGGGCAGATGCAGCTCTTAAACCCTAGGTATGGGCCCACTCAAATTATCTATAGCATGATCCCGATTATTCTCATTAGGGGTAATATGTTAATTATCAGCCATGGGACAGGTAAGGCCAATCTATAACCAAGTGGGATAGATTATTTCAAACACAAATAGGGAAATTAGCTAGATAAAATGGGCTGCAAGAGCAGCTAGCCTAGTACTTATCTTACCTATGAACCTATAATCTTACATTTCAGATGCATGTACAAAACTGCATAAAAAAACTCACCAAAAACTTGCAATGCTTTACAGATCCAAAAACTTTCTCATCAATACAACTAAAGCTACACTCTCCACTCCTGAACACCTCCCCTCACTAGTTTACAGAGAACCCATTCCTACTAACTTCCAGGCAGCATAAAAAGCAAAATTTGAGCAATGCTGTAATAAAGTGGCTAAATTATCAGCAAATGCCCCTTTCAGCACCCACTACTGAATAGGACTGAAAGCCTAAATTGGTTTGAACTAACCCATCAACTAACATATACAGAGCTTCTTCACACCTACATTAGCCAGCAGTCATCTACTTGTCTAGTAATAAATACCGTTCTATACAACTATGTTCGTACTCCATCATTATGGTTCAGTGAGGAAAACCCTTTCTGTTCACAACCCTATCAAATCTGCAGGGCATGATCTACACCAGTGATGGTGAAATTTGTCCCATACTTTATTCAGGTTAATTCAAAATTGCTATTAAAAGCTGGGCAATTTTTTTAGTGCGCTATTTTAAGCCCAATTATTAGTGTGCATGTTGTTTTCTCAATTGTATGTCACTGATTTTTCTTTCACTTATTAAATGTTTTGATTTTCTGGTCAATCACTGAAGATGACAGTCAGTCTGTAATGTCAAACATTAGAGTTTCATACTTCAGTCTGTAATGTCAAACATTAGAGTTTCATACTTCAGTCCATAATGTCAGACATTAGAGTTTCATACTTCAGTCTGTAATGTCAGACATTAGAGTTTCATACTTCAGTCTGTAATGTCAGACAGAGTTTCATACTTCAGTCTCTGTGATGTCAGACATTAGAGTTTCATACTTCTTAGTCTTTAGGAAATCCATGTTGTTCAAAATCCAGTTGTTCTCCTACTAATGAGAGTTAGGGTTATATTTAAAAGTTATACATGATTTTGGACTTGTAAAGACTATGGTGATCATTAGTCTAGTATAAACCTATGAATCTACTACTTATGCACAAAACATGGCACAACAATACACTGAATGCATCATTCATACGTATTTCTTCCTACAAAATATATTCCAAATTCAAGATTTGACATAAATAATAAAAGAGAATTTACATAATCTCATACATAAGAACATACAACTAACCTGTAGCATATATATTGTAAGCAGGTACCAGAATGTCTCATTGGAGCCATGTTATTGTGTAAAGTAGACTGTTGTTTCAATTGAGCCAGCAGGAAAACCTACCCAGTATCTGAGCAATAAAGCATGTCCATAATCGTTGCCACATACAGCACCAGGAAGTGAAGTGACAACTCCAGTTTCACAACCAACAAAACTAATTATAAACTTATTATCACTATCCACAAAATGAAAACACAATAAACATTGTATAAAAATACATTACTAATAAGCCACACTAACACCTTCAGTCTTAGTAGGGCTAAAATCCTGCAGAGCAAAGCAAAAAGAACACGGTAAACCTAGAAAACCAGACTCACAAGCAATCAGTGAACAAATAGCCAGTTAGCAATGGAGATAACACTACAAACACACACTGAAATGACTGCACACTCAGAGTGCAGGAAAACTAGCAACCTGTAAAGAACTAAACCTATAATACAAAGCTTTACAGTAAATAAACCATGCAACATGGAAACAAGAAGTACATGAAAAACATACTGTCACTTAAATTTCTCCAATAATGAACCAAACACGAGATGTCATCAATAACACACAGTTTAAATCAGAATCTCCCAAACATAGAAATGTTCACTTACCTGTAATGTACAAGTGTGTAGTCTAAACAAGTCACATTAATTCTTCCAACAGCCATCTCCTACAATGCTGACTGCTTCTCCAGATGGCTTGCACAGACTCTATAGAACAGCTTAACCAGGAGAATACTGCCATTATCTATAAAACTTACTTCAGAATTCAAGTCACCTATAGCAAATTGTGACAGTCATTTAGAATCCCACTGTCACCAACCATAACAAGTACAATTCTTAAAAACAGCATTAATTTAATAAAAAGGCTGCACTAACCTCTTGTCCAACATTTCCTTAGGACTGTGAGTTCCTCAACTAAACAGAATTTGGTATATTCATAAAGCAGCATACCTTTGTGTCTTTCGGCTTTTCCCGGTTAGGGGTCGCCACAGTGGAACTCTGGTCCACTAATGATTGGTAGTGTATTTTTTACGTACCGGGTTACCAGCCCTGACGCACGACCTTCAACGAAGGCACGCCCCATTCACATATGCCTCCACACAGAAGACGCTCTAGCTGAGAATCGAACGGGACAACATCTTGCTATGAGGCGACAATGCCACTGCAGCACCACCACCACAGTATAAAGCAGCATACCTACCCCCAAACAATTAAGCCAAGCCTTGTCTGTCCACATGATGCACCTAGACAATATCTGAGTCCACTACTTTGTAATGAATGCATGAATAGATTGCAGTGGTTAACACATTCAGATAAATACATAAATTGAAATGCATAAGACATTTTTAACAGCTCAGCATTTGAATGTCTCATTCAATGAAATGAAAGTCAATACCACGCCAGAAACCAATGCACTTAGCACCTCATCAAGTTTAATATGACCATTTTCACCTCTATTGGCACCCATTGTTTAACCCAGTATGTCCAAGATTAAAAACACTTAACAGAAGGCCAAGGATGACTTCAGTAATTACAGAATAATTAACATGCAAAATAAATTGACTCAGGCTTTTCTTACCACAAACTAAAAGTTATGCAACAATTTTTTATATAGTTAATCATTGTTTTAGTTTATGTAACAAACTTCAAGAAACTGAATTTTGCGGTGGAGATTGACATCTGCAGAAAATGATAATAAAGCTATGTATACAGTTGTAGGAGCCCTATTTATAGGCTTGCAACACACTTGGAACAGACATGAAACATAATTTCAGTGAAAATCAACGGAATCACAAATGACAGCTGCCCTAAGAGGACAGTTGAGAAACAGAGGTTGGCATGAAAGGAAACGTATTAATTTTAATGACATGCTTTATAAAGCAGAACAACAGGACAACAGGAATTGGTGTTGATAATGACTGACCTGAATATACATATCAGGACAGACAGAATAGGATATGAGGACTGCCTGGGTCCACATGGGAGGGCAGTAGGAATAAAGACGGATAGGCCACTCTAGATTTCTGTCTGGCAAATGACTTGATAGTAACCAACACATGGTTCAAAAAGTGATACTGTCACAAGATCGTATACAAAAGTGGCTAATGTGCAACTTGGGTAGACTTCGACCTAGTAAGTAACGGACAATGGGGTAGAACCGGTGACTGTAAATTCATCCCCAGTGAAACAGCAAGCCCACATTAAAAAAAATAGGTTGCCACAATCAGATGCAAGTAGTGGTCATAGAAGGCTTTCAAGATCAACACAGACCAGGCTGAAGACTTTGAAGATGACTGGAGAGAAAGCACAACAGTTCCAGGTATTGCTTAGGGCTCTAGCACCTCAAGAAGAAGAGGAAATAAGTGGAGTTGAAGAGGACTGGAACCACCTCAAAACAGCATGTATGAGGACAAAAGAACATATATGTAGTTCAGTCAGGTATGGAAAAAGGGTATATAAGGAATGCTGGTGGAAGAATGCACAAGTCCAAGAATTCATCAAAAGAAAGAAGGATGCAGGGAAAAATGGGAGAAAGAAAAGACAGACAAGACTAAGAGAGAATACTGGATGGCTAACAAGAAGGCTAAAAAAGGAGTTTCAAGAGAAAACAATAAGGCATCAGAGGCACTCTACCAACTTCTGGAAGGTGACTCAGTAGATGGCACAAAGAAAGCATATCGGGTTACAAGGCAAAAACAGAAAGATAAAGAAGACAGTCAGACACCCTTCATAAGGCATGCCAACAACACCCTGTGAACCAGTCCACAGGACATCAAAGGGAGATCGAAGGAGAACATATGTACATATGCATACACATGTAGATATATATATATATATATATATATATATTCTTCTTCTTCTTTCGGCTTTTCCCAGTTAGGGGGTTGCCACAGCAGATCACCTGTCCGCTCATGATTGGCAGTGGAGTTTTATGGTGTCGAGTTTCCAGCCCGGCGCCCAACCTTCCACAGAAGGTAGACACATGCACACACTCACACCTAGGGCCAATTTAGAGTGTCCAATTCACCTACAGCATGTCTTTGGGGTGTGGGAGAAAACCGGAGCACCCGGAGGAAACCCACGCGACCACAGGGAGGACATGCAGACTCCGCACAGAAGGCACCCCAGCCAAGGATTAAACCGGAGAACCTCTTGCTGTGAGGCGGCAATGCTAACCACTGCACCACCATGTCCGCCCGATACGATATATATATATATATATATATATATATATATATATATATATATATATATGTCATCTTTCGGCTGTTACCGTTAGGGGTCACCACAATGGATCATCTGTTTCCATTTCTTCCTGTCCTCTGCATCTTGCTCTGTCACACCAACCACCTTCATTTCCTCTCTCACCACATCCATAAACCTTATCTTAAGCCTTCCTCTTTTCCTGTTACCTGGTAGATTCATCCTTGGCATCTTTTTCGCAATATACTCAGCACCCCTCCTCAGCACATGTCCAAACCAACATAATCTTGCCTCTCTGGCTTTGTCTCCAAACCATCCAACCTGGGCTGACCCTCTAATATACTTATTCCTAATCCTGTCCACCCTCGTCCCCCCCAGTGCAAATCTTAACATCTTTAACCCTGCCACATCCAGCTCATACTCCTGCCTTTTTGTCAATGCCACTGTCTCCAACCCATATAACATAGCTGGTCTCACTACCCTCTTGTAGACCTTCCCTTTCACTCTTACTGGTACTCGTCTATCACAGATCCTGACACTCTTCTCCACCCACTCCATTCTGCCTATATTCTCTTCTTCACCCCTCTTCCATACTCACCATTACACTGAACTGTTGATCCCAAGTATTTAAACTCATCCACCTTTGTCACCTCTACTACTTGCATCCTCACCATTCCTCTATCCTCCCACTCATTCACACACATATATTCTGTCCTAGTCCTGCTGTCCTTCATTCCTGTTCTCTCTAGAGCATATCTCCATCTCACCAGGGTCTCCTCCACCTGTTCCCTACTCTCACTACAGATCACAATGTCATCTGCAAACATCATAGTCCACAGGGACTCCTGTCTGATCTCATCTGTCAACCTGTCCATCACCATTGCAAATAAGAAAGGGCTCGGAGCTGATCCTTGATGTAATCCCACCTCCACCTTAAATGCATTCATCACTCCACCGCAGACCTCACCGCTGCCACACTACTCTAGTATATATCCTGTACCACTCTTACATACTTCTCTGACAGTATACATAGATTAAATTATTACTAAGTTTACTGCCCTTTTGGGCCACTTTAAGCCTATCCAGTTACACGTGTGAGAATCAAACCCTTCATCTTGTGTTTGTAAAGTAACAACCATAACTATAATTCCAACCTCTCTCTTATCTATATATATGTATTTATATTTATGTACACACACACACACACACACACACACACACACACACACACACACACACACACACACACACATACACACACACACATGGATCTTTTGAATATGACCACCCTAATGTCATGTAAAACTCTGACAAAATAAGTTTGATCATACACAACAGTGAAAAAAATGACAATAATATTGATAGAGGAAAGCTATTTCTTCTCACAATATTAAAACTCAACACCCCCCAGAACACTAGCCTCAAATTTGTCTGAATACTGGTAGTGTTACGGGAAGATTTTAATTACGTTAAGTTGTATGGTTAGGCTTGGGGAAAAGGAGCAGCATTAGGATAATGGTTAGCACCCATAACTAGTTTATTACACTACAGCATTACGCAGTTATAGGATGCACCATGGAGATTACTGGGCTACATGTTCCCCATAGGTGTATTTCACAATGAATGACATCAGCAGGATTGGCAAAGTAGGGCATTTGAAATGTACTGAGTGTGACTAGCCTATAATGCATTGATCCCTACACAGACATTGAAACACACACAAAACATCCAGAACTGCCATGGGTGGGAATCGAACCCTACCTGAGTTCTAAATCACACTACAGCAGTACACAGTTACATGACATACTACGGAGATTACTGAGCTACAGCCTTCCCAGAGGGGTATTTCTAGGTGGATGACATCAGTGGCCTTGCCAAAGTTGAGCATTTGAATTGTAGGAAGTGTGATTACCATAAAAAGCATTGCTCTCTACACAGGCAGAGAAAGACGCACACACACAAACACACACACACACACAGTTACCAAGTCTGGGATTAGAACTCCTACCTAACTACTTTATCACACTATAGCAGTACGCGCTACGGAGATTACTGAGCTCCAACCTTCCCAGAGGTGCATTTCTAGGTGGATGACATCAGCAGCCTTGCCAAAGTTGAGCATTTGAATTGTAGGGAGTGTGACTATCCTAAAAAGCATTGCTCTCTATACAGACAGACAGACACACACACACACAGTTGCCAAGTCTGGGATTAGAACTCCTACCTAGCTAGTTTATCACACTACAGAAGTACACAGTTATGGGATGCACCACAGAGATTACTGGGCTACAATTCTCCCAAAGGTGTATTTCACAGTGGATTACCTCAGCAGGCTTGTCATAGTAGGGCTATGGGGAGGGCAGTGTATGTGCATGGGCCATAACCCATTCATCTAGGGATTGACATGCCACATGCAGGCACACACAGGGTCATATTTCACAGGTACATGTATACAGCTGCTAGATAACTACTTCCTTGTATAGTCATGTTGCACAGCTGGCACGTGCACCATGTAGTCTGTAATGCTGACATCTAGCTGATGGCTAGTATCTGCAGTGAGTGACATCTGAACCTCATGTGGTTGGGGCCCTTTGGCTGTGTGCTGGGTGGGACAGGCCTGGATGGCTCCTTGTCACAGTTACCCTCTTCCACACATCTATGTACGCCTACCTTTGGCTTATTATAGTGTGTTTTCCTTACATATATGTCTGTATTCCTATCCACTGTGTGTGCAAGGCATGAGTGTTGCATACTGACAAGTGTCTGCACTAACAACTGCGACTGCCAGATATGTCTGGTCCACCAGTGTTTGCAGACATGGCTTTCATGTGTTCAAGTGTGTGAGCATGCCCAGTATGACCTTTCAGTATGTTGCTGACTGACATAGACTTCATTTCTCTAAGTGTGTGAACATGCCCAGTATGCCCATCTGCATTTAATGTGTGGATCGAGTCCAGGTGGTTTGTACTGCAGTGCTGACCTTTGTGCTGTTCACCGTCAGGTAGCATGCTGTTTCTGCAGGGTATCCATCAAGCATTTGCCATTGTTCCTACATTTCTGCATAGGATGGGGGGCACACCTGGCTATTTCTACAGTTCTACACAGGATTGGGGGGCACACCTGACTATTACTATATTTCTACGTAGGATGGGGGCACACTTGACTATTTCTACATTTCTACTCAGGATTGGGGGTGGGGCACACCTGACTGTTACTACATTTCTATGTAGGATGGGGGGCACACCTGAATATTTCTACATTTCTACACAGGATTGGGGGGCACACCTGACTGTGACTACATTTTACATAGGATGGGGGGCACACCTGACTATTTCTACAGCTCTACACAGGATTGGGGGGCACACCTGACTGTTACTATATTTCTACATAGGATGGGGTGGCACACCTGACTATTTCTAGATTTCTACACAGGATTGGGGGGGGTGGGACACACCTGACTGTTATACATTTCTACTTAGAATGGTGGGGCACATCTGACTAGTTCTACATTTCTACACAGGAGTGGCAGGGCACACCTGACTGTGACTACATTACTACGTAGGATGGGGGGCACACCTGACTATTTCTACAGTTCTACACAGGATTGGGGGCACACCTGACTGTTACTATATTTCTTCGTAGGATGAGGGCACACCTGACTATTTCTACATTTCTACACAGGATTGGGGGGGAACACCTGACTGTTACTACATTTCTACGTAGGATGTGGGGGCACACCTGACACTTGTACACATTTGTTAGGACTGTACTGGTATGTCGGGTACTCCATTTCATCCTGAGGTCTTACCTATCATGCTGACTACAGGCATACCAGTATACTACAGATCTTAGCTTTTATTTACCTACATATTAGTTTCTGACTTCCTACCTTTCAGAACTGACATCCCACTGCCAGACCTGCTGTAGTCTGTCTGTGTAGGCCTGGGTGGAGGTTATCCATAGGCCTCATTCAGAGGCCATAGCACAGCCTTTGTTTGTGTTTGTCTACCCCTGTCCTGCTGGCTGTGACTGTTGTTGGGTATGTGAACCCCACTGCCTGGCATATGTGAGTCACTTACTTTGTGTGTGTCCTAGTATTGAGGGTGGTGCTGCAGGGCTGCCTATGTTGGATGCACACAGTACACTCCCTGCACATGGTTAAGCACAGGTAGTGTAATGTTTGGCATCCCTTTTACTGTTTGTGAGAGTCAGAGAGAGGTGTTATTCCCTGGGTCCCTCCTGTGCCAGTTTATGTGCTATGCGTTGCCTCTTTGCCAAGACCAGGGCAAACTGGGCACACCTCCTTCTGCCTACTGGGGCAGGCTCAGGTTGTTCATCCTCCGAGTCACTCTGTGCCTGTGCAGGCCTTGGCAATGGTGGGGGGCTGTGTGGCCCTACCCCGTGCTGTTCCTGCTGCAGCTGTTTCCACAGGATCATATTGTGTAACCTGGCACATACAAGGACAATTTGGGTACATGTAGCTGGTGAGTATTGCAAGGCTCCACTGGCTGTGTCCAGGCACTGGCACCATGACTTGAGCATCCCCAAAACATGCACTACTATAATTCTGGTCTTTGCGTGTGCCTCATTATGGAGTTCTTGTTTGGGTGTGTATGCATTTCTGATGGGTGTCATCAGCCATGGCTCCATTGCATATCCAGCATCCCCCACTAGGTGACTGTCAGGGATTTCCCCATTGGCAAATCTCTGGTACAGCTGTGTCAGATGCCAGATGTGGGAATCGTGATATTTTCCAGGGCAGACAGCACACACATTCATTATTATGCCCTGGGCATTGCACACGATCTGGCAGTTGATGGAGGGGAAGCCCTTGCGGTTGATGTAGACCCTACCTCACTCACCTGGTGGTGCTTTGAAGCATGCAGTCTATAGCACCCACTACCTCAGGGTATTCTGCTATTCGGTGGAACAGTTGCATATTGCTGGCCAACGCCTCATGTGTGTTGGGGAAATATACATGCTCACCAACATGTGTGCTGACATGGCATCCAGGAACTGGTAGAGTACCCTGGATGCTGATGGCTGTGAAATCCCCATCATATCCTCAGTTGGCCTATGGAAGGTACCTGTAGCTAGTATTTGTAGGCCTACACATACCTTGGTATCCACTTGGATGGGTTCCCCTCTGTTAGTTCTGTGTGTGAGGTGTGGCTGGCACAGCTCAACAATTTGCTGTAGGAGGTCCCTGTCCACCTCATAGCGCTCCACTATCTCCAGATCATGTAGCCCCTGGTAGGTTACCCTGGCTCTGTACACGCTTCTCCGTCTCCTCACTGTGGGTTGGTCAACAGCAATCACATCCTCACCACCCTCAGCCATTTCCACAAGTTGTTGATTGATAGCTATTGCAGCCCCTATCATTTTGCTGTTGTGAGTGTTAAAAGTTCCCCGCTTGTTTACATCGGTGGTGCAGAGTTTGGGAAAAACCAGAGGGGATGGTGTTTGCATAGTTTATTGTAGTGTTCTGGGCTGGGCTGGTCTGCTGCCTGTGTAATTGGCTGATTCTGATACATTTCACCTGCCAGCTAAGCTAGTTCTCCTTGATTACCTTCCTACTGCTGTTTTCCCTTCCCATTGCCTTCCTGTTTAAGCCCGGGTACGCGCCGCGCAAACAGAGATATCAAATGTGCACATTGCTGCTATTTCCTAGTTTAACTTCTTTTTTCTTCCTGTAAAACCCGGTGGGTGGTGTGCACACCTGCTTAGGCTTTGTAAAGAGTGCTAGGCAGGTTCAGACACTCCCCCAAGCTTAGATGTGGTAAGCTAGGAGCAAACCTGAGCCACAGGGTTGCAATCCACTTACAGTATGCCTGATCCCCCCCCCCCATGATGTCACCTATCTCCTAGGCTTGCACCAAGCTATTCCTACTCATATACTGTTGGGACCTGACTCACATGCTGGAGAAAACTGGGATTCACTATCCTTCCCCTCATTTGCATAGGATTGCCTGCTAATGCATAGTTACATGTCTCACAGTGAGCCTCCCCCCTTAGGAACCACTACTCACTGGCCATGTTGTCTTGTCTGCCATTGACTTGCATGGCAGAATACTGATTTTAGTTAGAATGCTTAATTTAGGTTCATTTTGTTATTTTCTCCCGATCCCGTTTAAGCGCTTCTGCCCTACGCTTAAACAGCCAAGATCGGCTAAAAAAAAAATAAAAGTTGATTTTTGTATTTTATTTACTGTTTGAAATGCTAATGGCCTTATACTTGGCCATTGGCATGCTTACTACATGATATGCATCCTTTATTTGGAGCTGTCACAGCTCTGTTTTGGATTTTGCAGAAATGTACTTGGTTACTAACCGAGAACATTTCTGCAGATAGCACTAGTCATGCATGGATGATTGCAAGCTGCCTGGATTGCAAACTCACCTCATTTGCATAGATTTTGCCTGTAAATGGGGTGATTTGCATGTGCAGGAGTACTCGTGCACGCCCCTGCAGGCTGTTCCTGGATCACACGGTAGATATATTGTCTGCTTGAGCTCCTATACCGATCTTGCATGCCGTGCAAGCTATAGAGAATCCGGGGGTATGTGTTTATACATAAACACGTGTAAACAATATCCAAAAGACAGATGGCATCAAAAGTTGCTAGGACAATTCCATGCATTACACACATGACATTAGTGTATTTCTATCTTTATAAAGACTCTATTTAACTAAGTGATTGATTGTTGAACTGGTTGTTATTAACAATTTTGTGCAGTTTTAACAGATATAGTGAATAAAATTATTATTTTATGTGAGCCTTTGGTATTAATATCAGATTTCATTAGTGTTTGTTAAAGAGTATAACACTATGCGCGAGTTAGGTGCAGTTGTCTGTGATGTCAGTGTGATCATACTTAAATAGGGCTCTATTTGTTTTATTGTTTCATGAAATTGAAAGTTTAAGCAGGACTGTTTCAACTTTACGGACACATTTTAATAAGATGAACCCATGGCTTGTCGCTTTGCAACTTTTGCCATATATTAAGAATGAATTGTTGTCTGTGATACAGAAAAATAATCTGACAAAACTTTAAACATATTATAATTTATAAACAAATTTCCTGATTTATGCATCAAAGAACGATACATCACAGATTGTCTAAGTCATTTTATGCACTCCTATGTATTATTTGTTTTCTCCCAGATGCATATGAGTCTGTGCATACATATCCTGTTATTTTTCAGATTTTATGAATCTTCCACTTTTTACTTATTTTATGGACATTGCCAGTAGACATAAATATATCTCTAATCTAAGAGAAAATGTTAATGACTGTTTACTGAGTAGTGTAAAGTAAATATAAAACTGTTGCATGTCCTGTTATACATAGTGTCATCTCATTTAAACAAAACACCAGCAGCATCACTAAATACTTCTAAATCACTTTCACTTGAGGAGAAGCCCTCTGTACCCTAACAACCAATCAGGGAGTCACTACCTTCTATTCGCATTACTTTTGTAATCCAAGCTCTGTGACATATGAGTGGAAGACAGGCTGTTACATATGCTGTCTCAAGCATTGAAAAAAGCTTCACCACTTTAAGTTTGATGTATATGACTTCCTGCTCAGCTAGCATAAATACACAGGTGTACTTTCCCTGCAACGAAAATTCACTTTTTCAAAATGGGAAAGTACATCCCCACTTAAGCGAAAGTGCACTTTAACGAAAGTGCAGTTTCGCTTAAACTCACTAGGCTGAACCTACCACATCACAATGGAGGACATTGAAAAATGGGCTATGTCCTCCACTGTGGTGCGATAGCCATGGATCTTAGGGTTAGGGCACGGGTCAAGGTAAAGGGATAGCCCTACTAACTATCCCCTTACCCTAACCCCTCCCCTAACCCTAAGGTCCGTGACTATCGAACCACAGTGGAGGACATAGCCCGATTTGGAATGACTTCCACTGTAGTGCGATAGTCACAGACCTTAGGGTTAGGGCACGAGTCAAGGTAAGGGGATAGCCCTACTAACTATCCCCTTACCCTAACCTGTGCCCTAACCCTAAGGTCCGTGACTATCGCACCACAGTGGAGGACATAGCCCGATTTGGAATGTTTTCCACTGTGGTGCGATAGTCACAGACCTTAGAGTTAGGGCAAGGGTCAAGGTAAGGGGATAGCCCTACTAAATGTCCCCTTACCCTAACCTATGCCCTAACTCTAAGGTCCGTGACTGCTAGCCTGTTCAGTCTAACGGGTTCACAAGAGTGCACTTTCGTGTAAGTGCACTTTCTCATTAGTGTGGGTGTACTTTTGAAGTTTGAAGTAGTGAACTTTCATTCTTCAAAAGTACACCCCAATACACATATTCCTTAACTTCAACCCCTTCTCGTGAGAGTCTCCCCATCAATCAACCCCATCTATGGACACTGAACCTGAGAACCACAATCACTTTCCAACAAACCCCACATCCACCTTTACAAAAACAGTCCATCCCTTCACATATCAAAAAAGAAACAAACCCAGCCAAATGTTCCAACAGCATAACCTGTTCATTTATTCAGCACTATATACAAAGGTCGCTCACTTCTTTAACCTCCAGCTATCATGGGGAATGTTAGGAGCATAAATCTTCACAGATTACAATAGCATCTCTGCCCCAACCAGCGTCTCAGACTTACACATAGGCACGTATCTCCCAAGTTCCTTCCCCTCTTACCAACACTAGCCATACGCTCTAATCTCTTACTTATTAAATCAGATGTGGAAAGCTTACCTCTAAAATGAGTAATTGCAAAGAAAAAAACAAGACTTATAAACTTGTCACGCCAATACCATCAAAGGAGATAAAATAAATAAATAATATCACAAGCGACAACAGCCACAAATCACAGACGAAATGCAAATAAATTTATTGCACTTAGCACCTCGGCGCCCAAGCCTTCACAGAGTAAAAAACACTTCCAAGAAACAAGTTTAAATACACAAATCCAATAAAAACATAATCGTCCATCCCACTGCTAATGAATTAAATAGATTGCATATTTCCAATAGCATTCTTTATTTAACCCTAGAGGTTCCAAAGCATTAAATGTTAGGATATACAATGTTTCTTTTCTCAAAAGTTTATCTTTTAAACTTACATTTTCGCCCATCGATATATCCACTTTTTTCCAAAACACAACCACAAATTCCTTCAGGATTAGAACTGTGAAACTTAAAAACGTGGTTACCCAAAGGGCTATCCATTTTCACATTTTTAATGTCCCTCACATCTTCTTGAGAACGTACTTTAAAACTTCTACAAGTTGTCGCTTGTGGTATTATTTACTTATAAACTTGTCACCCTTTTTAAATCATGAAGTATGACAGTTTGCTATTTAACTTTACTACAAAAATAATTCTATTATATTACATTGCTATTAATGGGATAGAACCAACATTTTTTCCTTTCATTTTTCTTTCATTTTGTATATATATAAATAAGAACATTTACATGACATACCTTGTTTAAAGTATAAGATAAGCACATTATATATTCCAGTCAAGTTGCAGTAGATACTTTGAGAGATTTAGAAGGGATAGCAATTTTTGATTCAGTTTTTTTGCTTTTTCTTTTTAACATCGCCACAACAGTCAGGAAATCCTTCTATGTGGCACACCTCATCACTAAGGGCTTTTCATCCAGATAAAAGGAGGTAATTGTCCCACTGTACTCATCCCTCATTAACCCATTATAGAGTACAACACCCCATTTGGCATGTACCTCACAAGACATCTGCAACAGCTGGAAAGGCCTCAGAAATACCTCATTAAAAGAATCACAGGCCTAAAGCAGATGCCTTATGCTGACTGTATAAAAAGACAACAGCTATACTCTGTGGCATATCGTCTACTCAGAGGCAATCTCTGCTTAACATACAAGGCCATATCAAACCCTGAGCTGTTGGACATGCTCCACTTAAAGAAATCCCAATCTCTCAGAGCCACATGCTCCAGGGATCTAAACCTTGTTATCACAATGAACAAAACATGCTTGAGGGATAGGTTCCTGATCCAGAGACTCCCCATACTCTGGAATAGACTGCCCATACATGTCAAGCAGAGCGCCTCCTTAGCCCTCTTCAAAAGGAACCTTAAAGATTGGATGGGAGATAGGAAATTCACCCCAGAGATCACGTCAGTCACCCTGATAGACAGGGGTCCAGGGAAGTAAATATTGTGGGAAGAAATATCCAGGGAATTGTTATGGCTAGGCTTGTATAGGCCCTAGGGCCGATAGCCTAGTACCAACCTATGAACATCAGTCCAGGAAGATTTGTCTGTGACCCTTTTCAATGAAGGAGCTGTCCAATCCATATCTTCAGGTATGGATATAACATTATTGTTTTTAATGAATGCAGTGACTTCTTCTAAGTCATTGAAAGTCCTCATTTCATTTAGGTGTAAGATTTTCATTTTGGTAGGAAAGCCAAGTTGAGTTTTGAAGTTGTTTTGGTTTAGAAGCTTTATTAGTGGCCATACTTTTTTCTTCTGTTCCAGGACTCTGACAAAATAGTCATTGTCAAACCTTATTGGCTTTTGATTATATTTTAAAGGGCTTTTTCTCCAGGCTGCCTTTAGGACCAGTTCTTTGTCTACATAAGATAAAAAACTTTATAACAATTGATCTAGGGGGAGTAAGTGATGTTGATGCTGGTCTTCCTAAAGCTCTGTGAGCTCTATAGATGCCAAAATGAGAAACCTTCTTTTAAGTCTAAGACTTCTGGAATCCATTTATTTAAGAAAGTGATGATATATTCTCCTTCAGCTCTTTCAGGGATGCCAAATATTCTTATGTTAGATCTCCTTTCCCTGTTTTCAAGGTCATCCACTTTGTTTAGAAGCCAAATATTTTGTTTGATAAGTAATTCCTTCTGTGTTTCCACTTCCCTCAAAGTCATTCAGGATGGTTTCTGTGTCAGTTATTTTAGATTGATGTTGCTGAATGAGATCTTTAAGTGTATCTGTTTGTTTCAGACAATTTTCCTTGAGATTTTGCAGATTTTCGTTAAAGTCATTCATTTTTAATGACAGTTCTTGTATTGCAGTAGTTACCAGTTGTAGTTCTGTTTTTATAGCCAAGTCAGTGTGAGAATTATTTGAAGTACTCACCTCCACAGTTAAAATCTTCTCCTTTGTAGTTTAACAGGAAAAAAGTCACCTAAATATCCCAAAGTTTCTAGTTATATAGCTTATACTTTCATCTATCAATTCTGAATGTTTTTGTTGAAAAAATTATTTCCTGTATTTTATATTAGTTTTATGGAGCTCTGAACATCTGTTGCTTTCAGTTAGTTATTCAGGCTCTGCCCTCAGGCCCAAATATTTATGATTCATTGAGGTATGACTTGAGGGAAATAAATACCACCATATCTTACATCATAGGGAAGTATTGTAGTCTTATTTGTTTATTTATATATTTTTAGTTATTTAAATTTTGTTAAATAGGGTAGAGTGCTGGACCAAGTGAAGCATTCAGGCTTAGTCCTGGAGAGCTACACAAAAAGAAAAAAAAAAAAGTACAGAGCTGGATAGCAAACTGGTGAAAATAAGAGGTTATATGTGAATAAACACAGCTGAGGTTGGCATGCAGACTATGCATAGCCATATTTTGATTTGATGCAACAATTCAACATGTAAGGATGACAAGTAAACTAACTGTACACAGCTATTTTATGTATAATATAAGAATTCTAAAGTGAATGAAGACAGATGACACAAACTATTTACAATATTTATAGTTGCTGAAAAATCAGAGTAGAAAGAAAGAAGGCACGTGAGAATACAGGAAAGAATGAAAAAGTAAAAATGAAGGTCGTACAGTGTCAAAGCTGTATTAAAGTGTTCTGTTACTCATATTAAAGACATATCAGGCAGAAATGAATGGTGATGTAGCAAACAGATATTGGGAGGAGAAGAATCGGAAGGAGTAATACAGTGACTTTACTATGCAAAATCTTGATGATCAAATAATTTGTGATAGTCATGTTCATATGAATTTTTTGGACTGGATATGAGTTTAGAGTAGCCGGTAATTTTTTTTTTACTTCAGTGAAAAGAGATTCCAACATTGTGATGTCATCAGTGAAAAGCTGAGAACAATGTAATATATTATGGTCTGGATGCCCGAAGCAGGTTATAAAGGATGAAGTAGACCTGAGGTTGTAGGTTGACGTCTATAGGGTGAGATGATTGGCAAAGAAAGGAAAGCATTCACGATTCAGTACTGTATAAATAAGAGGCATTAAGAGAACTGTAGATCTTTGTGGCATTGGGACTCAGTTAGCTTTGCCCAACACTCAGCAGTAGCACTCTATTTTAGAAGTGAGGGTTGAATCTGCAAATAGTGGTGGTGGTAGCCTACAAAAATGACAGAATCTTTTTGGAGACAGCAGAAAGTAAAGGCAGACCATGATCTAGTTGATCAAGGAGAACTCCGTTATCAACTATTTTCCTGCCTTCATAGTCAAGAAAGTGATATTGTTTTTAGCCCCAAACAGTTGCGAGTTTAGTTTAGATTTTATTTTTTTTCTGTTTGGGAGAAGCTGAATCGCTGTTCCAGTCATTAACCAAATTATATGAAATATTTAGTAGTTTACAAGGGAGTTTTGCTGTTGCAGACTATCTTGTCAGGTGGTACAATGGAGAGCTTCTGCTGAGTTCCAAACATCATAGCTTTATTCTTTTTTTTGTTTGTTTTATTAATTAGCTTGGAGGACAGATAAGTGAAATCATTCTCAAGTTGCTTTTCATTATGTTGTGTGAGGGTCTGTATCTGTAGATCTCCATATAATCTGCACGGTGGTGGATTAAGTATGCCTTGAGTCCCAGGCTGTCATCAATCCATGCCTCCCTCCATCCTCTACCCTTACTCCTTCCCACCATTCACTGCCTCAACTTCCATCTTTATCCATAGTCCCCCTGCCCCATACCCTCACCCTTCCTTATCACCCACAGCCCTAAACTTTCCCAACTTTATTTGTGCATGATTACACTTCCCTAAACTAAATTGTGTTCTTCAGGACTAACCTTCCTTGTTGTTTTAAGCATATATTAACATGTGTGATTGAGCATCTTTGATTTAAGATAGAGTAGCAATTAATCTTTTCCAGACCAGAAAATATATTATATTACAAATCATTATACAGAATTCCTAACTTTACAACATTTCAAAATTAGACCCCTGAAAATGTCAAAGAACCAGTCACCTTGTTTTGTTTGGTAGTTACTGCTTAAAGTTTAAAAAGCCATTCAAAAAAGAAAAAACAATGTGATGATAAAGCCAGCTACTCACAAGCTCAAAAACAGAACAAATCAAAAATAAATATGCTGGAACCAAAAGTGTATGAAGAGCACTTACTTAATATCAAAGTAACTCAGAATAAATACATAAAAATACTAGTAAAAACTTTCATATATGCCTCATCAGGGGAATAAACACAACCTGACTGTGTCAAAGGGAGATACTGCCAGCCCAGCTAGCTGGAATGTGGTTTGCACAGACGTGTGTTGAAAAGATATTTTATAAAGTGCTTTTGTTTAAAATGCAATCACAGCGTGCCCTACTGGAATAAAACAGAAATGTACATGCACTATTGTAACTATTTAAATGTATATATTTAACAGTGGAATACAGGAGGTTAACTTCAGAAAAATGGCTGAAATTAAATTACTTTATGCTAAACAATAAAATATGATATATTTAAGTTTCAATGCAGCAAGGAGAAACAATGTCTAAAACTAGGAAACTTTCTATATTTTCATTCGTGTGAAGTAATTACTAGTTTTGAAATGAGAAGGAATGCAATTGTTTTATGACTAACAGTATCTGCCAGACATCTGAGATCTATGTATTTTCACAGGTAGATGCTAAATACTGCTAGCTTCCAGCAGTGGGGGGTTTGACCTGGGATAGAGTCAGATGACAAGTAATTCTGTCATTCTGTAAGCTATCCCAGCAGTAATATTTGAGATATTAGTTTAAGAAGTCCCTTAGTGAGGCAGTGCATTCTGCATTCTGTCTTGGAGCAGAAAATAACAACTAGATGATACATTCACCAATAACTACCTTGCTCTTAAGTAAGTTAACTAGAGTATAGCAATTCTCTTAGACTCAGTCAGGAATGTAGTGGAGCATGTTTTTCTTTATTTATTTGAGACTGTCCTGCAATGTTTTAAATATTTTCTCTGGTCTTGAACTCTGATTTCATTGTGAATGTATACTGAGTATTTTCTTGTTCTTTTATTATTTATTATTAAATATATTTAAACCTTTCATTGTGGCTGATCTTCATGAGACATATTTAAGTGTTGAGAGTACTTGCATATTTATTTGGTGACACTGTGTGCCACTGCTAATAGCCTTGCTCTTGGTCAAACTGCCATTTGTATTAATATTAATATTACACAGTAAGATTAGACACCCATTTCTTAAGGGCCTTAAAGTAGTGGATAAGAGTTGGCTGGTGGCAGTGATACCTACCTTATAGTGTGCTTTTCCCATATGTGTGTGTGTGTGTGTGTGTGTGTGTGTGTGTGTGTGTGTGTGTGTGTGTGTGTGTGTGTGTGTGTGTGTGTGTGTGTGTCAGCTACTTGGGCAGGGAGATGAAGAACTGGTTGAACAGAGAGGGTGCTTGAGGTCTTGGCTTGGCCACTCAGCTGAGATCTCATCTCTATAGCTGTGCCAGTGGGGAATCTTACTGGGGATCTAGAGAAAGAGGGAGAAACCAGCCCTGGACTGACTGTGGTCTCTGTGTGCTCTTAATGGAAATTGCTCTTGATGCAGAAAGCTGCATCTGGAAATACTGTGTGTGTACCTGTTATTCTTCCAGTGTACTTCTCCCACTGTTGCCAATGGTAAGGACTGAGGCTTTTTTATTACTGGGCCAGTGTTGGGTCATCACACTGACATACTAAATTTATACTAAATTCAAAATAGTCATATGGTACAATATAAAAAAAAATCAAACAACATTCAAAATAATCATATGGTACAATATAAAAAAAAAATCAAACAACAGTTAAAGGTCTACATACACCCTTCTCTGTCCAAACAGTGCTTCGTGTGTTTGCTCAAGTAGCTTACACACACACACACACACACACACACACACACACACACACACACACACACACACACACACACACATACACACACACACACAGCACAACCCTAAGACTTGACCCAGTAGTTAATGTATAATATATACTATCTATATTTTGCATTATATTATACAGTATTTTATATATCTATCTAAGCAGGACGACAAAGTGTATCAAAACATTTGATTATTTAAACATAATGGTGTAAAAAAAAAAATATATATATATATATATATATATATATATATATATATATATATAAGAAATGTAACAAAATATTGTAAAAACTTGGGCTATAACTTATTAACCTTCAGTGTTAAACACGTGTAATTGAAACATTGTCATTCAGACCAGATGGAAAGGTATCCCGCAGTATATGTTGCCAGTACATTTCACGTACTTTTAAGTAATTCTTCTAGTCCTCCCTCTGGGATCCAGTGTGATCTTTTCTAAAATACCAAAGTGAAACTTGCTGTAACTGTTATATTGGTTAGTATGTCTATACAGGGCATTATTTACATTCTTGTTGTCAATATTATGTGTATATGTTTCTTAAATGCATGTTCTGAAAGGTCGCTCAGTTTTCCCAAAATAGAATGCCAGATACCCCATGCACATTGCTAGGTAAACTATCCTATGAGTGGTACAGTTACCATCATGAAAGGTAATCTTTGTTTTCATTATATTTCATTATATTTACTAACACCACAAATTGGTTCCTTAGGTTCATAGGTTCATAGGTAGGTACTAGGCTATTGGCCCTACAAGCCTAGCCAAAAATGTACCCTACAATTTTTATTGTAATATATGTGGACTGATTGCACTGTCTGCATTTAATAGTGCCCTTGGAAATCTTAGAAATGGCAGCATGTTTGTTTTCCATGAGTCTCGTGAAATTTGGGGCAGTGTTTGAAATAAATACCAATACAATTCAGGGTTGGTTTTAAAAATACACCATTTTTTTTTAAATCTCTTTGATTTCCTTATAGAATTGATTGTGTTCAACTATTAATGCCCATTCATATTTATGCTTGTCTCATCCTGATGTGTTAGTTAGACCAGTACTGAAAAGAGGTTTAGACCTATTACCTAATTCATTATACACATCTGACAACAAACTGTCCAGACGGTGTTCTGAATACCCCCTTGATAAAAACATTTCCTTTAACTTGGTTAACTCATCCTCCACATCCTCCATATGTGATGTCATATGAACCACCCTGATGACTTGTTCCTTAACTAGTCTCTTTTTCTGCCATATAGGGTGGCAACTTGTTAAATGGTAATAGGATTTACAAAAAGTTCACTTCCTGTAAATACTTGATTTGAAACCTGCCGTTGTGTGTGAAATGAGCATGTCTAAATATATATATTTGGGTCTACTACTGTAGATTGAAATTACACTATTTCAAAATACGGTAGTAGTGTCCCACTAACTCGAAAGTGCATTTCAGTGTGGAGTGTGCAGCCTTCAACATGGGGAGTGCAGAGGAGCTTGCCCCCCTGAAAAATGTAAAAAAAATGTTGGATTTATTGTGGGGGCTTTTTTTGATGTTCAAGTTTTCAGAAACTCAATCATATGGTCCCAAATATGTGAATTTTGTGTTTGTAAAAACCTGATCATCTGATAGAGATCTGTATATATATATATATATATATATATATATATATATATATATATATATATATATATTTATGTACACATATTTATATATATATATATATATATATATATATATATATATATATATATATCTAGGACTTTTGATCAAAAGCTCAAAGGTCCGAATCCGTAATTACCAAACATACTTTAATGAAAGTGCTTTCACCTAAAAAGCGCTTTTGTTAAAGTATGTTAAAAAAAAAAAACATTAAATCTACTGCTATGCAGGAGGGCTGCACCACCCACCCCCCTCCATTAATATTCTCACTCTGATGTTGCACTACAGTGAGGAAAAAAGGGAATTTTCCCTTATCCACACAGTAGTACGTCCAGCACAGCAAACATACTTACCCGAAAGTGCTGCTTTGATGAACAGCACTTTCGGTTAAGTATGTTCGCTGATTAAGGTTTCGGTAGAAAGTGCAGTCAGGGATCTGTACGGATCTCATATATATATATATATATATATGGTTCTACCTGACTCAAGCACAGCGCAGGAAGACCGACAGCGGAATCGGCTCAGAAGAGAGAAAGACCGAAGAAGAAGACCGAAGCGAAACGCGGCAGAACAACGACACGACACGAGATGACACGACACATGACAATGCCGAAAGCACGAATGACGGGGGATGAGGCATGCGAGTAGGCTGGGTGGCCATTAACGGGTCGAGTTAGGGTTTAGGGGCGATAGGGGGGTGGGTTAAGTGAGTTAGGTTTTAGGGAGGCGATAAGGGGGTTAAGTGAGTTGTAGTTAGGGAGGGGTGAAGGAGTAGGGGTTAAGTAGGTAAGTTAAGGAGGGAAGCGGGTGAGTAGAGTGTGTGTGATGTGTGTGGGACCTTAGGGTTAGTGTTTTGTGGGCTGTGTGTTGGTGTGTGTGTGGTGTGTTTGTGTGTTGTGTGTGGTTTGTGGAATGGGGATGTGTTTTGTGTGTGTGGTTTGTGTGTGTGTGTGTATTTGTATTACGGTTATGTGTGTTTTTGTGTTTTGTATGTTATGGGATGTGTTTGTGTTTGTGTCGCTTGTGTGGTGTTGTGTGGTGTTGTCTATATATATATATATATATATATATATATATATATATATATATATATATATATATATATATATATATATATATATATATATATATATATATATGTATATATATATATATATATATATATATATAAAGAGAGAGAAAGAGAAAGAGAGATCTACCAAAATTAAATGAATCACCCAAAGATCAATGTTTACAAAGTTAACCACAAAAAATCGACTTTGCAAATGTTAACACACTACTATGCATGCACCGGGCAACAATCTCGGCATATGCCAAACTTAAACTTAAAAAAAAGAAAAGAAAAGAAAAAATCACCCGACATCCCCTGCTAATTATATATACTAACTCCGAGATCACACAGTCTCATGGAAAGGGCATACTTCCGTATCCCGAGAAATGTGCGATCTTGCACACCTGTCAACTGTCTGTGCAGTTGTCCATATTCTGTCAGTTAAGCAGATGTCGACTAATGAGATTCAATGTATTTTATTAGAGCTATATATATATATATATATATATATATATATATATATATATATATATATAAAAACCTCTATCAATTATTTTCAAATAGAGGGGAATGAAATAGAAATATTGAAAGTTTTTATTACACTAGGCTGAAAGAGATTAGCAGATGCTAACTGCAGCCATGAAACTAAAAGATCCTTGTTTATCAGAAGGAAACCTATATCAAAAACAAGCAAGACTGTAAAAAGCAACAAATGTCTATAGAGTGAAAGATATGGTTTTCCTAATAGTGATATACGGATTTGGGTTGGTGACATATAAATAAGGTTATAGACTGGAAAGATGATGGATATGTAATGTGGTGTTGGATGGAAATTTTTTTAAGACATCTTTATTAAATTACAATGAAAACTTTGAGACCTTCATGGACTGCAAGAAGATCAAATCAGTCAATAGTTAAGGAAATAAACCCAGACTATTCATCTGAAAGTCTGATAGTAAAAGTAAAATCCTTTTACTTTGGTCACTGTTTGTGAAGAGAAAATTTACAACAGCAGACAATGACAGACAATATCAAAGTTAAAAGAAAACGATGGTAAAAGAGGCTAAGATGGATAGATGGCATTTCTGAGGTAAGGAATATAAATGTGCAAGAACTTTAAAAAGATGAGTTGTTGACAGACAGGCCTGGTGTGTTAATTCTCATGAGATCTTGAACAGTCAGACTTAACTGAATGATTAAATGACAGTAATGAGCTGGGAAAGGAATCTAGCAGTTCACTGACTTGAAATCAAATAACGGTATAAAAGAAATACTGTAAATGATAAATGATTTAGAGTAAGGTAATGGTAAAACAAAGTGATTGTCTAGCAGGATACACCATCTTTTAACAGTTTTAATAACTTTTCTAGCAAAATAATAAGCTGTAGCAAAAATGCCAAAAGCAAAAATTCAAGAAAGGAAGAATGTTTTCACTGATTGACTACAGAAATGGTCAATTATACACTTTCAGTCAGACAGGAATACAAATATCTTGATAAAATAACTTTTGTTTTGCTCAGTTTAGATGAAAACATCTACAATCAAATGTTATTTTTAATGAGGAACTGGTAGATTTGCTAATTTATATTTCACAGAGATATCTGGAGAGCACTTCAGCTGCCAAATTTGACAAGTGAATTGTTTTTTCTTGGCAGTTTTAAGGATCTTATATTTTCTTTATTTTGAGTTTTAATCATTGGATTTAGAGTAGTACAAGAGAATCTGAAGCCAACTTTATATAAAGTGTTCTGTGTACCCTTTCTTTATGGGGGACTCTTTAGCTTTTGGTTGGAAGACAACATCTTAATAACATCTAATATATTTGGAAAACATTTGAAGAACAGTTACTGTGTTTACCTCCTGCTTCTAGGTCGCTTATTTTTCCTTTCAAGGATGCAGTTTCTTTGAAATTGTAGTTATGACTAAGTCAAGTATGTTTCTTCCTCTAGTTCCTTTTGAAACCGATTGAGTCATGTTTTTAAATGTTCTCATATTAATAAACTCCCTTTCAAATTAAGTGTTTGTTGTATAGTTTGTCCATGAAATACCTGGGTAATTAAAGTTACCCAGAAGTATGATATGACTATAATTAAGGTGCCTTACAAACTCATCTAAAAAGTCCCACTGGTCTAAAACACTCAAGGGAAGATGATGCATAACATACTACAACATACATTATTCTGTTACTAGTGGTGTCCTTCATTTATGCTATTACAGTTTCTATGTCAGTTTCTTAGTAAGTACAGAGGGAATTGTGCTATTGAGCTAAACTGTTGTCCCACCACCCTGATAACTCTCTGCCAAACATTCATACTTTGTAAAATCCTTAATATTAAGGTCTACAGAGTTCCAAGATTCAACAACTGCTGCCAATTTATAATGCTTTCTGCTATTATACAAACAAGTTCATCTTATTTATTTCCTGGACTCTAGTATAAAAATAATATTTTTAACTCGGTCAGGTCTAGTGTTGAACTTTTTTTGCATTCAGATAATTTTTCAGCTACATATGCTTCATTTAAACTTATATGGAGCTTCATATAATTGAAAATAACCTTCAGTCCAAAACACAATATTCCCAGTACTTAGCAAGTTTAATATTACATACTAAGGTTAACTGCCTTAGCTAACTGTTAAACATGTGTGCATTCATAAATAAGTAGGGTGATATTCATAGTCCAGGGTTGTGCTTATGCACAGTGTGTATCTGCAAACAGTAGAGCTACGAGGATATGCAAATAAGGTCAACATAAAGTAGTTGCATTGAATATGGAAAAGTAAAGCAATTTCTGTAATCACACTCATTTTCTAAACTAGTCAGTTGTGCAAAGTTTGCCTTTTTATACGTTTAAAGTATTTCATGGAATTGTAAATGGTATGTGCCTTAGCATATCATGGGCAAGTGTTCCTGAACTCTGTCATGCTAAAAGCATTATAACAAAGCTGTGGACTGTGCAGCAGCTATAAATGTTTTTTTTTTTTTAAAATAAAGGGGTTAGAACTGTTTCATATAGGTAATTTCATATAAGGGTATCCTTTTGTGGATACACTGATGGTTTCATTAAAGACAAGAAAGGAGGATGATAAGACAGCTTGAAAAAAGGGGAGGAGAATGGGTCTATATCATCAGATCGAATGTTGAGAATCTCAAACACTCTAAAGAGTGAAAATGCTAGAACTCAAAGTGCTTTTTTTGAGATCGCAGTACAGTGAAGATTAGAATATTTGCTCTTTCCTCACTGTAGTGTGATCTTGGAGCTGGAATATATATTTAGTGGTGGTGGTGGTGGGGGGGTGCAGCCCTCCCACAATAAGGAGTATGAATTCCAGCATTTTTGCACTTTAGAGCATTCCAGATTTTCAACATTTGATCTGATGATATAGATCCAGAAAAACAGAGGTGAATACAGAAGGGAAACATCCACCTCTCCCAGCTCAAACACTCTTGGATTGGATGGGCACTATGTTTGTTGCAGGATAGACCCCCCCCCCCCCACATTGTTCAAAAGTCTATTTTGTAGGAGAGTGTAGTATGGCTGGGAAATAGGGGAGAGAATGAAGGGAAAATAGTAAGGGGAGAAGAGCTGAGGAAATCCCAACTGTGTACCCAGTTCACAGAGCCTCAAACCCGTCCACTGACAGTGTTGTAGTGAAGGTCCCTGATGTTGAGGAGATAGGGGCCTGTGCTGTTGGCACAGTGGTCAGCACCAACTGGATGTGTGTCTTCTACACACTGAAGAGAGGCTTCATCTGGTGTAATTTTCCTGTCCACTACCTTTTCCAGTACATCCTCCACCAAACTCCGAAGTCCCATTCAGTGAGACTTTCCAGCCTGCAGGATCAGAGCCTCCACTCTGAGATTATGAGGACAGCACTAGATGAGCACAGGATGTGCTTATGCATATAGTTGGGGTGAAGTGATTGGGGAAGTGCTTGTATAACTTGGGCGAATGTGTAACAGTAGTGCTTATGTAGACTTGTGATGAATTGAAATGGCAAGGGATTATTTTTCTTTCAAAAGGATTTTGTTTCAATTCTGTACTTTTCAAACATATTTTACAGTACACATACATCAAACATGAAAAAATAACTACTGCAGTCCATCATGGTTAAAAATTACAGTATAACACATTTTCCGCTATCTGCTACAGTCTTCATTTGCATTTCTTTCAGCTGCAAAGGTATAACAATAGTTGTTAGCAGGATTACCACTAATATCAGTTTTAAAAGCATTGCTCGACTGCTGTTTATGCTACCCTGAATTATGTATAATAATTTGTATTATGCTTAGTTAAGTAATAAATACTTTATGGACACCTGCTACTCTTACCAGAAGATTCCACCAGCCTCTTCATTCTTCTCTTCTCCTGTTGGGCATTATACGTGATCTCTTCATCAACTAGAAGTAAGAGATATGTATAATCTTGTTTATCTGTATTTGACTGTATTCCACATATGCACATATGTCTTATATTCCCTGTAATCATTTCTTTTTTCTCTTGTCCTGATTGTAGTGGTTGAATGAATACATTGTGCGTATTATTAAAATACAGCAATTAAATATTCTATTGCATTGTGTACTAAGGGAGTATGAATGCAGGTTAGCCTTTTGTTTGAAAAATGCATGTGTTACTCTGTGGAAAACCTGAATTGCAAATGCTGAAATGTAAAAATTCAAAAAAGTGTGAATTTCCTTTTCTGCAGAACTTTGTCTAGTGTACAATAATGAAGAAATACTTATGAACAAACAAGTTCAGCAATCCTTTTTACTTATATTTGGTTCTCTCTATCACAGAAACTGTTTTCTTATAATTAAATAAGGTCTTACAACTTTTTAAATGCAATGCTAGACAATTCTTTACATTTGTAAATGCAAGTTCTATTTCATAACTGTATTACACTCAGGCAGCATTACTGATATTTGAGCATTACTAATATTTACAGAATTACCTGTACAGATTACTTTATTCATATTCTTTACTGGCATTTTCATTTATTACTGTAACCTCTTAACTCATAGCAGTGTTTTCTCTGTCATGAACAGTTGGCTGTCTTATTATAGGTTCATAGGTTCATAGGTTCATACTAGGCTATCTGCCCTAGGGCATTTATAAGCCTAGCCAGAATGTGTTTGGCTTTCGCCACCCATTTTAAATTTATTTTGCTATGCCCTTTTTCGAGGTTAGTATACTGTGCCTCTGTCTAACAGTGACACAGAAGAGATACCCGGGGTAAACCTACGATCTCCCATCCACTCATCAAGATTCCTCTTGAAGAGAGTCAATGAGGGACTCTGCCTAACCTGGACTGGGATTTTATTCCAGAGTGAAAGGAGCCTCTGGGTTATGAATCTGTCCCTCCAGCATGTCCTATTTATTTCAGTGCTGAGGTTCAAGTCTCTCGAGTGCGTAGCTCGATGGGATTTGGATTTTCTGAGGTGCAGCATGTCCATTAATTCCAGGTTGGATATGGCTTTATATGTCAGGCACAGATCGCCTCTGAACAGGTGGTATGCCACTGAGTAGAGCTGGATTTTCTTTAACCGGGCAGCATATGGCATCTGTTTGAGCCCTTTGATCCTCTTGATGAGGTACTTTTGGGGTCTTTCCAGTTGCTGCAGATGTCTGGTAAGGTACATCCCAAAAGGGGCATTGTACTCAATTATGGGCCTGATGAGGGATGAGTAAAGAGGCACGATGACCTCCCCTGATCTAGATGTGAATCCCTTCATGATTAGGTGGGCTATATAAAATGTTTTTCTAACCACTTTGGCCACGTGGTTGTCAAATGAGAGATTGCTATCAACTTGGGTCCCCAGGTCCCTAATTACTTCTTCTGTACTTAATGGATTACCACCTATGTGGTCATTTGTGGGCACTTTGTTTTTGCCAAAGGTGATGACTATACACTTTTTGGCATTTAGCTTGAGGCCATGGCTCTGGCACCAGTTGTCTGTTTCTATGAGGCCCTTTTGGAGGATGCTTGTGTCAGCTGGAAAGTTGATTATGGCGCCCAGTTTGCAGTCATCTGCAAACTTGGTCAGCCACAGTCCTTCCGTGTTGGCCTGTACCTCCGAGAAATATATACCGAACAAGAGAGGTCCCAGGACTGAGCCTTGTGGGACACCACTTGTAACTGGTTTGGAGTCTGACATGGCTCCAGCAATTCTAACCATGTGGGTTCTGTCCTTGAGCCAGTTTGCAATCCATCTAGTGACATAGGGGTTTTTATTTAAGCTGGTGAGCTTATCTATAATGCCCGAGTGGGGTATTGTATCGAAGGTTTTTGCAAGGTCCAGGTAGGCTGTGTGGACCACCTTCCCCTCGTCAATGGCCTTGGTGACTGTTTCAAAGAAATCAACCAGGTTTAAGAGGCAGGATCTGCCCTTATCAAAGCCGAACTGGGTAGGATCCAGTGTCTGTAGGTCCCCAATATCTTTATTTATGAGGTCCATGATGATCCTTTCCATAGCTTTGCAGACCAAGCTAGTCAGGCTTATGGGGCGATAGTTTCCAGGATCCGTTGATGCACCACCTTTATGGAGAGGGACCACTGTTGCTGTACGCCACTCTTTGGGCACATATCCTGTAGTAAGGCTGAGATTGAACAGTAGTTTTAAGTTTGGGTTTAGCTCTTCTTGGAGTTCATGTAGGACGCAGCCTGGGACACCATCTGGTCCCACTGATGCTGTGTTTTTTGCTTTGGAGAGGGCGGCTCTTACCTGAGCATCTGAGATGTCAGGGGGGCAGCACTCTGTTGGGATAGATATTTGCCCTTTTGGTGGGGAGCGGGGGGGGGGAGAAGTTTGCGCTGAACCTGTCAGCTAGGATGTTGGCAATGTCTGTGGGTTCGGTGTATTTTTTGTCATTTTGGACTAATTCTGAGCATATCTGGGAATTACCACCCAGGTTCCTAACATAACTAAAGAAAGCCTTGTGATTATCCTTAGTGTCCTGTGCAATTTTTCTCTCAAAGCTGGCCTTAGACAATTTTATGAGTGCCTGTAGTTTTTTGCTAATACTGATCAGTGATGCCTTCCCTTTTTGGGATTTTGCTCTATCATTTAGTAGCTTCCTCCTTCTATTGTATAGTTTGTTTATGGCTGGGGTCCACCAGACAGGACGTCTGCCTTTGGAGGATTGGGTCTTGGTTTTATTTGGGATCGCATGATCCATGCATTCCTGAAGGTGTTCATAGAATGCGTTTATAAAGGATTCTGTGGTCTGGGATGTATTTTCCACAGGCCCAGGGGCTTTGAAGGATTCCACCTCGGTTTTGTGGAGTGTGAAATTTGCTTTAGAGAAGTTTTTCACTGTGGTTTTCTGGGCAGGGGGTGGGGTTGGGATGTGAATATCCAGTGAGATTAGTTCATGGTCTGATCTTACCAGTGAGGGATACACTTCTGGTCTGGAGCATAGAGTCCCCATGTTGGTGATGATCAGGTCCAGTATGTTTTACCCTCTTGTGGGAGTGGTAACAAGTTGTTCCATAGCATTTGAGTTTATAAATTCTAGGAACCTTTGGGCTAGGGTGTTGGAGCTAGAGTAATGCTCCCAGTCTATGTTTGGGTAGTTGAAGTCGCCCAGTATAATGGTGTTTGGAGAGACCTACATATTTTCCAGTGTTCTCAGGAAGGCCGAGTGGGGTTCCTGGGTTTGGGAGGGTGGTCTGTAGCAGGCTATAAACTGGAAGGCCGTTTTACCCACTGTTAGTTGCACATGGATAGTCTCTGATGCTTCGTGCTTTGCCACCAACCTGGAGGTGTGGGTATCTTTGATGAATATCGATACTCCCCCTCCTTTTGTGGTTCGGTCCAAGTTTTGGGGCCGAAAAGCATGGTATGAGGTATAACCTGGTAGTACTGGGGTGCTCTCGGGAGCCCTGAACCAGGTTTCTTTTACTGCACAGATATCGATGTTCTCCATGCTAATGAGAGTTTCGAGTGCGTGCATCTTGAGGTTTAGACTTCTGGCGTTGAGTAGCACTACTCTTAGTTTCTTATCCGTTGTGATACCTATGAATATATGTATATTTATATATTTATTTTTCATGCATTTCAGAATGTCACCTCAAGTACATATTTGCAGGTTAAGATAACTGACTTTTGAAGTACATGTACTTGTGCCACTTCTTCTACTCCTCTTTTGTATTTATATATATATATATATATATATATATATATATATATATATATATATACATATATATATCTAGGACTTTTGAATGAAAGTTCAAAAGCCCAAATCCATTACCACCATACACACTTTAACAAAAGCGCTTTCATTGAAAAAGCGCTTTCGTTAAACTATGTTAAAAAAAAAAACACAAAATCTACTTGAATGCAGGGTAGCTGTGCCCTCCACACCCCCCTAATTTAATATTCTCAATCTGAGGTCACACTACATTGGGCAAAAGGGAATTTTCCCTTACCACACCGTAGTACGACTGGAACAACAAGCATACTTACGCGAAAGTGCTGCTTCGGTGAACAGCACTTTTGCGCAAGTATGCTCACCAAATTGGGATTCTGTGAAAGATGCTGTCGAGCATATGTAGGATATATATATATATATATATATATATATATATATATATATATATATATATGTATATATATATATATATATATATATATATATATATATATATATATATATATATATATATATATATATATACACACACACACACACACACACACACACACACACACACACACACACACACACACACACACACACACACACACACACACACACAGTTATATATGGATTAAAAATTGCACTTACTGTAGAACTCTGGCCTTCTTGCCCAAACCTGATCAACCCACTTGCCAGCTGGTCAACATTAAGCTTTTGCAAGTTGTTATACCTGTGACAGCACTGCTGACTATACCTGTCAGGGTTGAGAGGTGGTCACCCATCTCCTGCCAGATATTGATTGTTTTCCAAGTAATGGTATGCTTGCATACTTGGATCTTCTCTAGGTATAAGTCATGCAAAAGGTAGAGTATTATTAAGATATCTTTCTCAGACCAGCCAGGAGTGAGCCCTCATGCCTTTAGAGGTGCTACCATCATCTGAAGAGCCAGAACCTGATTAAGGAAAGTATGGTGAAGGCTGTATTAAGCAGGGTTAGAAACCTCCCCGTTGGGTGTGACATCATCTTGATTGAACCTTTTTTACTAGCATGCTCATTAGACCAGGTACTGATAACATTTGCAGGTTTGATGTAACAAAAATGTCTTTGTTTAACACTTTTTTTTCTTAAAGGAAACATTTACCAGACCATACAATTACTAATGGATTACTTCTAAATTTACCTGTAACAACTAGGTGTTGTCAGTAATATTTCCTCATAACTTTTACATTTTTCTTATGTCTGAGTTTAGCAGCATTTGGTTTCATGCATCAAAGTAGGACATATTCTTTTTTTTCTTTTTATTTGCCATTTTTTAATAGGTAGTGGAGAAATAAATGTCAGTATTAACATGATGAAGTATTTCTAGGACTTTTTTATGTGTATTACGTGTTTGGGTGTGATATACAGATTTGGATGGCCAGGGATTAACCTTCAGATTCATTGCATCTTGACATTCAGATGACACAGGTTTGAATGTTACTACTATATCCTTATATTGGTTAGTTTCAGCCAAGCAGCATGTGTAAATGGTGTTGTGAAGTTCGTAAACATCTGCAGTGTGTTCATGGCATTTTAGATTCATTCATGTAAAGTGTCATATGTGTTCACAATCAGTGAAAATCCAAAACATACTGATCTATTTCGTAACATGTTTGCATTATACTACAGCTCATAGCCATTTATATAAATTAGCCTAATTTGCATATTAAATGTATAAATCACCTTGAATTTGACATGAGACTGAGCTGTGCCATATTGATTTGCAAATAGCTGAGAGAGAGGACAGATTACATAGGATAACTCAGACATCAAAAAGTAAGAAAACAATTATAAATTAATTGTTATTAACAACCAATTAACAGTTGATGTGATAATGTTGTAAAGGTAAATTGCAATGCATTTTGAACCGGATTGTACTTTTAGACTTAATATTGAATGACTGTTTAATTATGGGGAAATACTTGCAAGTTTGACGTGGTGCTGTTCAATGAAAATGTAATAAGTGAAGAAAACATCATTACAGTACTTCTATATTGCAGTTGGGAATGTGTACCATGCAGAAGACAGAAATATAGATGTGCAGTGAAATGTTGTTTTACTATTGTCAGTGCAGGAGGAATACCTGACTATGGCAGACGATACTGCATTTTAATGAAGGTGTAATTACTTTCATCAGTATTGAATAAGCTGAGGTTGTGGTACACATCAAAATCACATTTCTTTTTGTTTATTTATGTATTTATGTTGGTGGCAGGAAAAGCAGGTCAGTGGTTTATAGCTTAACTGCTGATGTCAAGCAGACAGTACTGTGGCATCTGAGCATAGCCCTTTTATTTATTTATTTTTCTGTTTAATACAGATGGAGAAAAAGGGATCCGGGCATAGATACGATGACTTTAGCCATAAGGAAAAGCATGTTCTCATGGCAGCACGTAGGACATATGGCAAACTGCTGTTTGGTAAAGGGGGTCCAAACAAGCTGAGAGGAGCAAAGCATAGAGCCAAGTAGTTGTTGAAATCAATGCAGATGGAGGCAGAAACAGATCTCAGGCACAGTGCAAGAAAGGGGCAAATGACATGATAGGATTTATCAGAAGCAAGGCCAGGAAGAATACAATTTCCAGGACCACCACGGGGAGACCACTGAATCTTATTAACACCAGATGATGAATTCCTACTGTCCATATGTGAGGATGACTATGATATAGAAGATGTTGTAACTGGAATAATTAGAGGTGGAGTGGGCACTGTTCCATCAAACTAAAGTCTGCAAAGCATTTGCATTCATCAGCTCCTAAAGACTAGCTTAAAGTATACACCTTGCAAATATGTAACATTAAATGGTGACAAACAGTGCTGTAATTAAACGTCACAATTTATTATTAGGCCATCCTTGCTCATTAGCAGCTAATGAAAATGAAAGCAAACGTCATGTTAAGTGCCTCCCCATCTTGTAAGCATGCTATACCTAATGCTGTTGCACTGCTGTTAATGTATTTTAATGATTTATTTTACAGATTCAGCATCAGAAACAAATAATTCAACTGTACCAATAATCTGGATGAAGTCAGCAGTAGAACGCATGCTGCTGCTGCTGCTGCTGCTGATGATGATGTAGTTGCGTTTTGAGGCAACCTGAAAGAAGTGGCAGGCAGTTTCCCAATGTAATGGCAGGTTCTCTAACCTCACAATATGTTTCTGATTCTATGGAAATTGGCACTGCATCTCAAAGTCAAACAAAGGCCGATATTCCACTCATACGTATACATCAGGAATAAACTGCATGTCTACAGAAGGTATCCCCACATGCAGAAGAACAGTTTGAGGGTGAAGGCAGGCAGGCAGTCTGAGGCCACATTGCCAGCAGTGACAACATTACAAGGAGGTGCTAAGCACAGAAATTATTTTGAACAAACTCAGAAAATAAAACATGTAATGCATTCACTGCACAACAGGAAATGTGCCATGACATGGTTAGGGTTCAAACCAGTGCAACAGAGAGTCACCTAGAAATGGTTAGGGCCCTACAGAGTATGCGTGAAGATTTCAAATGGTACTTTGAATTGGCAGACAGCATGGATGATGCCATAGTTTCACCAATGCATAGTATGGTAGTACACCAGGCAATGGCTGCAGCCTCAATTCGTACACTGGTTTGGACATACCAGAGTCAAGCTGTATTTAGTTTTACCAGGGGAAGGGGACAGGGTCTTGAAATGTGAGGTAAGATCCCATGAAGCTAACACTGGCTGTCAAGACATTAATGTTAGCAGCCACAGTGAGCAATCACAACACATTTTTCACAGCCATATCAATGGTCATCTACACCTAGGAGAAGCTCATGTTCAAGGTCAAGGTCATGAAGCACTGTCAGGACAGTGGCAGGAGGATCACCTTCCTCCTCTAGATCACACTATCACATTAACTTACCTTACAGTCCTTATGGTAGCCCATTGACAGGATCAGATGCACCATCACCAGGTTTATCAATAGATGTATATAATATCTCATTTGATTTGGACCTTCTGTGACTTATATTTGTTGATATGTATGTCTGTGTAATGAAAATAAGGTTTAGTTGGAGGTGGGGGGGGGGGGGTTGAAGTGGCCATATATGCCAAATTATTCCCTTTCCAGATATTCTTTTACCATATTCTGAAATTGCAATCTTGTAAATTTGTGTTTAAATGTAACTGTATTATGGGGAGGAGGGAAATCCATGTACATCTGTTAAGTACATAACTTAACACTGGGCCAAAAAGCAATGATACAGGCATTATTATTCCATATCCTTACAGTCAGATAAAAAATCAGAATAGCAATGAGCCAACAGGTTCCAGGTCCACTACATCATACAGAAATGACACATTGAAATAATCCTCCTGCTATATACACTTAATTGTTGCCAGTACAATCTTCTCACGGCACAAATGAAGCCAGTTTCTGACCTCATAAATATTTTAATGACAGTAAGAAAGATATCTGATATATATAGTGCAACATAATTCTTTATGGAGAATTGGAAAAGAAAGGTGCATTTCTGCTGCTGACAGTACCACTTTGTAGTGCATACCAAATAAATAAATAAACAGTTATTAAATACAGCATGTGCAGCTGTTGACTTATTTATTCATTTGCTGCCTTTTAGCATCACTGCACAGGAATCAGTGAGCACTCACAAACAGCTACTACTAAAAAACTATTTTAAGATGAGAGAGAATATCAGACTAACAGTGACAGTAGCTCATGCACCACACAGCATTGCCCACAGACATGCATCAATTATGCTCTGTTTTTTTTTTATAAGGAAACAATAACCTGAATGCCCTAGTCCATAGTTCTAGACTAGACACCACCTCTTAACGTGTGTAGCCACATACTGTGCATGAGCCTGCAGCATGGGGTCCCCTACTACTGCTGCCAGCTGGTCATCATTCATCACTGTGGGATTAGAAATGTGATCTGCAGTGACAGCATGGGTCACTTCACCACCAGACCAGTGCATAATCATATTATACAGAATGCAACAGGCAGGGAATATCCTACACACAGTAATTGGTCATACTGAAGGGAACCTTCTGACTCATCTGGGCACCTGAAATGACTCTTCAGGAGGCTAAACACCCTCTCAGTCATGATACGGGCAGGGAATATCCTACACACAGTAATTGGTCATTCTGAAGGGAACCTTCTGACTCATCTGGGCACCTGAAATGACTCTTCAGGAGGCTAAACACCCTCTCAGTCATGATACAGGTTTGGGACAGGGCTGTGTTATGTTTCTCCTCTGCAGATCCAGATGAATTTCTCACTGGAGTCATGAGTCATTGTTTCAGTAGATATCTGGCATCCCCTTACAAAAAAAAAAGAGAGAGAGAGAGAGAAGAAGGGGAAGGAAGACAAAAAACATATTAATATACAGCAATTATGTTTAACATGAATAAGTACTTAAAAAAATTCAGCTTGCCAATAAGATTACCACTGGGCATCCCACCATGTATGAAGAGGTATAAAGTGAGCTAGTGTGCTAAATATGGGAATCATGCACTGCCAAGATGTTAGGCCGAGGCAATGGTGATGCACTCCCATGCATTAAACACTGTCTAGAAATTGCTGGAATGTAATCCCTTCCTGTTGTGGTATTGATCACACTGTGGATCAAGAGGGACACTAACTGTGACATGGGTGCAATCTATTGCACTGAATACCTCAGGGAAATGTGCCATCCCACAAAAAGCATGCACAGTCTGAGCTTGGGCCTGAGGTGACACTGGGAAATAGACGTGCTGATCCACATTTGCTAAGACTACATCCAGGAACTCCTTCAGTATCCTTGAAGCAGAAGCCTGACAGATTCTCAAGGTGTACTATCTCTGGAAGATCCACGTAGCAAGTATAGTGAGGAGGGCTAAACATACTTTGGTGTCCACAGAAATAGCAAGTCCATGTATTCCTCCAGTGCCCCTATGGGGGGGGGTCAAACATGGCCACTAATATCCTTATGTCCATGTCCATTGTAAACCTAGCAAGGATTTTTTGATTATTAAAGCAATAATGAGTAATCCTTTACTTATATTTCCCCCTTTTTGGTGGGCGAGCACCGCTGGGCACAAGTGATTTTGTCCTGTATACAACAAGCAACTTTGAAGAAGAAATAGTGAAGTTCACCACAAGAGATAGCATTTTCAACAGTTGTAACCTTGATATACAATATTGGGCAAGGCTTCACTTTTCTATACCTGCATCTGTGACAAAAGGGGGAATGTGAGAAAACGGAGTATGATTTGCAAATGGTGTAAAATAGCTTTAATTAGCATAGGAACATTTATGTCACTTCTCATTTCCATCTCATTATCTTCTCATTTGCATACTTACATTTGAGGACACAGCAAATTTACATATGAATCTATGAATCATGGCTCAGCTGCACCTGTTTGCACTCACCCCAAATTCCCTAATGCATTTACGTTAACGACTATGAATACTGGCATAATCTAACTAAGATAGTGATGGAATAATCTTGTGTAAAACACACTGAATTCTATTGCTTTCCAAATATTCTACAGTATCAAATAAAGAATTCTTCATATGGTTAAGTGGGGTATGTCTTAGGTCATTTACTCCAGCATGAATAATAAACATGCCATACCTCCATGAAAACCCCTTTATTAACTTGCTAATGTCAATAAGTTTCAATCCAAGGAGTGCTGAGATAGTAATTCCATCTCTGTATAATTTCCATAAGTGCCTTACAGTAGATCATTGCATGGAATTTCTACTAAAATTTCATGATGTGAATCTCTTAATGTAGTATTATTATTCGTGACACCTTTATTAAAAGATTTATATTTTCTAATAGGTTTTGTTTCTTCAGGCTGTAATTCCTCACTAACTTTTCTACTTCTCTTCCTAATAGTAATGTTTTTGTCAATGCACTCTTCAATATTACCATTTAGGCATTCACCCCAGCCTGTAATATTATCCTGTTCAGCAGATGATAACTTCCTGTCATGTAATAATTTTGATTTATCCAAGTTAACCTTATTTCAAGTATTCTTATTCACTATTGTAATTGCAGGATATAGACTACAGTTAGACAACGTATTTGCAATGAAAGGTGAACTTTTCAAGTTCCTATCATCTTTAAGACAAAATCACTCTTGTGTGTTCTTCAACTATACTCAGCAATTTCCACATTCGGTTAAATAATGACTTCTAATCAGATCTTCAAGTATGCAAGCGTTTAAAGACTCCATTATTCCTTCAACAGCCACTATTAAGTAAAATTGATATTAAAAACAGTTTAATCCTCCAACTATTTGATAAAGGATATGTAACTAGTAACTTAGATATTTTCTAGGTTAAAACTTAAAAAGAATTATTTATACAGTATGTTAATATGAATAATACTAGCGTAGTCTGTAGATATTATTCATCTATCCAGATAAGCATTAGCAGTGAGATTACATATAGATTGAGTTTAGATATTTTAAAAAAAAATAGTTAAAATAATATACAATAACGCAAACTGTTCAACAGTATTTTTTAAGTCTAACTACTAATATGTTATTAAGAAGTTTTAAAACTTTCCCTAGGCAGATATTTTAACTTTACTAATGTTATAAATACATCAAATACCCAAAGCTCAGTCATTAAATCATCAAAGATACACCATGCACTGAACTCACATCCACCAGATGAATGGAGCTACTTGTATGCAGCTGTTGTCCGCCTGAGAGGTTGAACACCTATCAATCATCACAAAATCACCAGGTAAAAGAAAACAAAATATGTGTATCTCATGTCTTGAAAATATCAATGGAAAGCACACAAAAGAATACAATTAAATAAATACTTTCAAACTCCTTATAAGGACTCGACTGATAGCCTTGCAACACTGGATCATTTAAATATAAAGTAAATGTAGCTCTCATTGAGTGGTGCTACTTATATGCAGCTGCTGCTTGCCTATCACTCACCACAAAACCATCAGGTAACAGGAAACAAAAAAAATATATGTTCCTCATGTCTTGAAAAAGATGGGCAGAGTACACAAAAGAATAAGAACGCAAATAAATGCTTTCAGAGTCCTTAGAGAGCTCATGATAATCATCTTGCAACACTTGACTATTTAAATATAAAGTTGTTTCTGTAGAGTAACAAACACTATTTACATAATGTGCACATAGATATGCTTTATATATGAAACTGCAGTATGCCAAAAATTCATCTTAAAATATTACACCATGCTTGTTCATTATTGCCATGTAATTTGTGGTAAGGTAGAGGGCTGAAAATCAGACGGGACAACATCAGACAGGAGTTCCAGTGAACTATGATGTTTGCGGATGACATTGTGATTTGTAGAGAGAGAGTAGTGAACAGGTTGAGGAGACGCTGGAGAGGTGTAGATATGTTCTAGAGTGGAGAGGAATGAAGGTCAGCAGGACTAAGCAAATATATACATGTGTGAATAAGAGGGACAACAGAGGAATGGTGGGATGCAGGGACTAGAGATGGCGAAGGAGGATGAGTTTAAATACTTGGAACCAACAGTACAGAGTAATGGTGAGTGTGGAAGAGAGGTGAAGAAGAGAGTGCAGGCAGGGTGGCGTGGGTGAAGAAAAGTGTCAGGAGTGATTTGCAACAGACGGGTACCAGTAAGAGTGAAAGATAAGGTCTACAAGATGGGAGTGAGACCAGCTATGTTGTATGGGTTGGAGACAGTGGCAATGATGAAAAGGCAAGAGTCAGAGCTGGAGATGGCAGAGTTAAAGATGGTATGATTTGTATTGGGTGTTACAAGGATGGACAGTATTAGAAATGAGTATATTAGAGGGTCAGCTCAGGTTGGACTGTTTGGAGACAAAGCCAGAGAGGTGAGATTGTGTTCATTTGGACATGTGCTAAGGAGGGATGCTGGGTATATTGGGAGAAGGATACTAAGGATGGAGCTGCCAGTTAAGAGGAAAAGAGGAAGGCCTAAAATAAGGTTTATGGATGTGGTGAGAGATGACATGCAAGTGGCTGGTGTGACAGAGAAAAATGCAGAGGACAGGAAGATATGGAAACCCCTAATGAGAGCAGCCGAAAGAAAAAAGAAGACATGTCTGAAAATGGACCACAGTCCACTTCCTCAGTTAACAAATGTAAAAATAATAAATGAATATATAAAAAGTAATACACAGCTATATGCTGGCCATGTAGCTAATGTGTACTAAATATTTCATTGAGCTGCATAACATAAAGATTTAACAATATACCACTTAGCATTTTTTTCTGAAATTCTGTTGATACAAAGCAGAGATGTGCACTGAATGGACAACAGGCCATTGTATTGGAATCAAAGCATATTTTCTGAGGACACGAAGTCATCCATATTAGAATGACAGCATTCTATATACAAGCAACCCTTCATGAACAAATAAATAAATATAGAGGGATACACACACACACACACACACACACACACACACACACACACACACACACACACACACACACACACACACACACACACACACACACACACACAGTGAGATAGAGAAAGAGAGAGGGCTGTATATATTGCAGAAGCTTGAGGTTCCCCTCATGCCACGCATTAGGAAATTTCATTAAAATAGCTTATAGTTTCCAGCATTGTTCTTTACTTTTAATGCATTAAGCTCATATTTTGCAAACTTTGCCTTTAAATGAACAAACAAAGGCTGTATTTATAAATTAAACAGAAAAAGAAGATAAACTCCAACAAAGGAATCCACAAGGAATTGAAATACAAACAGTTCCACCACAGAATGAGGCTGACAATGAGGCAAAAACCACGAACAGATGTTCAGGAAGCTTTTTAATCCACACAAGCACAAGCACAACGACTGAGCGCTTTCACCAGATAAACTGGTATCATCAGAGTCTTACAAAAACATTACACCCAGCATATTCATTTATATAATCATCGAAACCAATTATTCAATTATGAATTCCTGAATTAATTGATTAATTAAATTTTTAAAAAGACACATTCAAAAAGACAATATCCAAAATTACACACATACTAAAAATATTAATAATGAATGCATAAAAATACCATATTGAATCAACCAAAACCCTTACCCCCTAACACATTCATATTCATTTGCCCATGCATAAATAATTAATTAATTATATTACTGCATGTATATGTATACAATTTATATGTATACAATTTAAACTCCTCTACAATAAACAATACAAAAATGAAATAAACCATAATACGTTCAGTAGTATACTTAATGAAATATTTAAAATATTTAAAATATTTAAAATTAGTATGAGTGGACATGACACAGTAAATTCATCATAAATTGACCAGGACCATCATATTAGTCTCTATAATAATGTAAACCTAAATAAAGTTGGCCCTATACTTCAACAAAGGTTTTAAAGATATACTTTCATTAATCCCTGGGAATTTGGTGGCATTTAACCTAATCTGCCACTCCATCTCTCGTAGGGCTACAAGATTGTTGACATCACCATAACTATTGGGTTTTATCCTATCTACTATAAAAAACAAAAACTTCTTATATTGACAACAAGTCATGGTGTGCAAAAAAAGGGCATTGTGGTCATCCCTTCTTCTGATAAAACCACAATGCTCCCTAATTCTCTCCTTCAAACATCTCGTAGTCTTACCTACATAAAATGCATCGCATGTCATGCAGGAAGCTACGTAAACACAATTGTTTGTAACACAATTACAGCGTCCAGGACAAGCAATTGTACGCCCGTAACCTGCCACTGTAAGATTAGAACCTTCAAATATGTATCTGCACCATTTACACTGTCCACATTTACTCATTTGTGATCGCATAAACACATCATTTTTCCTCTCCAGGATGTCCTTCAAATTATTTCCCCTACTAAACACAATAACAGGAGCGTCACCCAAAATAGTTTTTAAACCTTCACTCAAGAAGTGATCCCATAAACTCTTCAAGTTTGCACAAATTTCTAAAGAACAATCATTGTATTTCAAAACAAACTTGGGACCACTCACGTCCATACCCTTGTTGCTATCTTCACCATTAGACTTAACAATGGTGCAATACATGTCCTTTATTTTCAGAATCGGGACATATTTACTTCTCCTTTTCCTATACACTTCTTTTTTGGTTTTGATTAGAAGTGTCAATGGATAACCCCTCTCCAAAAATAAACCAATCAGTGTATACATCTCATTTTTGAAATCCTCATCATCACTAATCAACCTAGAAAGACGGACCATCTGGCCTTTAACCAAACCTCTCCTCTGATGAATCGGGTGGCAACTAGTATAGTGCAACATAGAGTTGGCATAACTAGGTTTCCTGTAGATACTACTAAGAAACCCGGTTTCATTTTTAGAAATCCTGATATCCAAATAATTTGCATAATCACAACTCCAATTATAGGTGAATTTTAAAAATCCAGAACAGTTGTTCAAATAATCAACAAACTCCCTAGCACTAACGTCGTCACCCTTCCATAAAATGAGTAAATCATCAAGAAATCTATTATACAGTAGTATATTTTGGACAAATCTAGAATTGAAAATATTTTCTTTTTCCCAAGCCAAAAGAACTAAGTTAGCATACACCGGGGCACACTTGGCACCCATTGCTACCCCAGTTATCTGCTTGTACCTTTCCCCCTCAAAGGTAAAAAAGTTGTTATTAAGCACCAATTCCATAAGCCCATGACAAATCTCCAGTTTCTCAGAGTCGAAACTCATACTGGAATACAAACTGTCAGTTTGTTGATTATTTGAACAACTGTTCTGGATTTTTAAAATTCACCTATAATTGGAGTTGTGATTATGCAAATTATTTGGATATCAGGATTTCTAAAAATGAAACCGGGTTTCTTAGTAGTATCTACAGGAAACCTAGTTATGCCAACTCTATGTTGCACTATACTAGTTGCCACCCGATTCATCAGAGGAGAGGTTTGGTTAAAGGCCAGATGGTCCGTCTTTCTAGATTGATTAGTGATGATGAGGATTTCAAAAATGAGATGTATACACTGATTGGTTTATTTTTGGAGAGGGGTTATCCATTGACACTTCTAATCAAAACCAAAAAAGAAGTGTATAGGAAAAGGAGAAGTAAATATGTCCCGATTCTGAAAATAAAGGACATGTATTGCACCATTGTTAAGTCTAATGGTGAAGATAGCAACAAGGGTATGGACGTGAGTGGTCCCAAGTTTGTTTTGAAATACAATGATTGTTCTTTAGAAATTTGTGCAAACTTGAAGAGTTTATGGGATCACTTCTTGAGTGAAGGTTTAAAAACTATTTTGGGTGACGCTCCTGTTATTGTGTTTAGTAGGGGAAATAATTTGAAGGACATCCTGGAGAGGAAAAATGATGTGTTTATGCGATCACAAATGAGTAAATGTGGACAGTGTAAATGGTGCAGATACATATTTGAAGGTTCTAATCTTACAGTGGCAGGTTACGGGCGTACAATTGCTTGTCCTGGACGCTGTAATTGTGTTACAAACAATTGTGTTTACATAGCTTCCTGCATGACATGCGATGCATTTTATGTAGGTAAGACTACGAGATGTTTGAAGGAGAGAATTAGGGAGCATTGTGGTTTTATCAGAAGAAGGGATGACCACAATGCCCTTTTTTTGCACACCATGACTTGTTGTCAATATAAGAAGTTTTTGTTTTTATAGTAGATAGGATAAAACCCAATAGTTATGGTGATGTCAACAATCTTGTAGCCCTACGAGAGATGGAGTGGCAGATTAGGTTAAATGCCACCAAATTCCCAGGGATTAATGAAAGTATATCTTTAAAACCTTTGTTGAAGTATAGGGCCAACTTTATTTAGGTTTACATTATTATAGAGACTAATATGATGGTCCTGGTCAATTTATGATGAATTTACTGTGTCATGTCCACTCATACTAATTTTAAATATTTTAAATATTTTAAATATTTCATTAAGTATACTACTGAACGTATTATGGTTTATTTCATTTTTGTATTGTTTATTGTAGAGGAGTTTAAATTGTATACATATAAATTGTATACATATACATGCAGTAATATAATTAATTAATTATTTATGCATGGGCAAATGAATATGAATGTGTTAGGGGGTAAGGGTTTTGGTTGATTCAATATGGTATTTTTATGCATTCATTATTAATATTTTTAGTATGTGTGTAATTTTGGATATTGTCTTTTTGAATGTGTCTTTTTAAAAATTTAATTAATCAATTAATTCAGGAATTCATAATTGAATAATTGGTTTCGATGATTATATAAATGAATATGCTGGGTGTAATGTTTTTGTAAGACTCTGATGATACCAGTTTATCTGGTGAAAGCGCTCAGTCGTTGTGCTTGTGTTTGTGTGGATTAAAAAGCTTCCTGAACATCTGTTCGTGGTTTTTGCCTCATTGTCAGCCTCATTCTGTGGTGGACCTGTTTGTATTTCAATTTGTATTTATAAATTATATCATGCCTTTACTGAAATAAATTTGTCACCCCTACAATACGTTTTTTTAACTCTTTAAAATGCATTTGCCTCCCTAATTTAAATGTTAGTACTTGTACGAGGAAGCCCCAAATGCCAAACAAAGACCAAAAATGCAGGAGAACACCGAATATTGAACATCGCATTTCTTCTTTAATGTAATTTTTATAGGGGACAGCCCCTTTGGACTCCCTATGTAGGGAGGAAGCCCTATCTCCACAAATGTACATTAACTCCAAGATTATCAGTCGTCACAGAAAAAGGAATATTCTGATGGACATTAACCTCTAACTTAGTAAATGTGACTGCATTTTTGGTCATTCATTATTGATATTCTGGCACTTCATAGGTTCATAGGAGATTACTAGGCTAATGGCTTAAGGGCCCTTATAAGCCTAGTCAGTATAACACAATTTATGGATGCTCCTGTCCATAAGGGATGGAGGCACTACCCCATGTGTGAATTTGTGATTCCCTGTCCATTGATCCAAATTGCATATGGAGAGGGCCAGGGAAGGGCTCTGCTTAATTTGAATAGGAAGCCTATCTCTGAGACACATATGTCTCTCCAGCATGTTTTGCTTGAGTTGCTGACTAAGTTTAAATCCCTAGATCAGGTGATCCCCATGCCGTTTGACTTGTGGATGTGTAGCAGCTCCATCAGGGCTGGAATTGAGTGCCTTGTAGGTCAGGCATAGGTCGGCCCTTAATAATTTGTAGGAGACAGTGAAGGGATAGGGCTTTTAGTCTATCTACATAGTTCATGTTTACACCCTGTATTTTTGTGCACCAATGAGTGTCTAAACTTCTTATGGTTAACAATGCTTTTGGATTACAATTCTAAAACTTAAGAGACAAAGCATAAATACTTCTTTACAATTTAACAGCTCATAGTAGTAGATAATACTTATCATAATGGTTAAGTTCTTTGCCTCACTTGCACAAGATACAGAGTTTGATCTTGACCTATGGCCAGTGCCTGCAAGTTCTCCTTGTGTCTCTGTGGGGTTCCTTCCATCTCCCAAAATGAACCTGAATGTTTCCATCTCAATATCATCAAAGAATGAAGTTATGCTCAGCAGAACAGACTCTAGATGGTGCTCTATAGGGAGAAGAGTTGTATAGACCAACCATTTCGGCATCTACTGTGGTGCACAGTATCCTCAAGATAGGAGATCACAGACTGTGTGGTCACTTGGAGTAAATAGGGCTCCAGGTGATTCAGTTGTGTTGACGTGCTAATGGTAGAATAAGTGTCCCTATTGGCTAGTGTATGCCTGCCATAACACCCAGCAGCCCTGGGTCTACTGGCTGAATGGTGTCCAGTTGCTCAGCTTGGGTTACCTAAAACCAATCAACCTGCCAAACATGAATTAAGAACTGCTACACTCAGTGTAGGTTCACTGACAGGATGCAGCTTGGAAGTGGATGACATGATGGTAAGGATGAGGCTGAACATCCTAAGTATCCAGGAGACAAGACGAAAAGGCAATGCAGCAAATTCATTTGGCTTGGGATCTGAAGTCCACTACTCAGGAGAAGGACAAACTAGAAATGATATTAGAATTGTTCTGAGGAGAGGCTTCAGAAGGCAGCGAGGGATGTCATCAGAATTAGTGGCAGATTCAAGGCAATTAGACTCAGAATTCATAATCTCTGCCTACGCCACATAGTAAGAGAGTGCATTCAGACAGCAGTTGCAGGACCTACTAGATAAAGAAGGACAATGTTAATTAGTTTTGATGATCGATGACCTGAATGAACACATAAGGATAGACAGAATGGGATATGGGGACTGCCTGGGTCCACATGGGTGGGACAACATGAATAAAGAAGGAGAAGCCGTTCTAGACTTCTGTCTGACAAATGGCTTGATATCAACCAACATGGTTCAGTAAGAGTGAGTCACATGTGGACAGGTAGACTTCCTCAGGAAAGAGGGCACTGAGGTAAAATCAACAATTGCAAAGCCATCCACAGTGAAACAGTTGACTCAGAACATAAACCACGGGTTGCCACAATCAGCTGCAGGCAGTGGTCAGAAAAGTTTTTAAGTTAAACAGAGACCTAGAAGCTGACTGGACAGAAAGGATAACAGTTCAAGGAATTACTCAGGGCCCTAGCACCTTAAGAAGAAAAAGAAATAGTAGGATCTGAAGAAGAATGGCAGCACCTCCAAACAGCATGTGTGAGGACTACAGATGAGATATGAGGCTGAGTGAGGTATGGAAATAAAGTACATAACAAATGCTGGTGATGGAATGCAGAAATCCATGAAGTCATCAAAAGAAAAGAGTACAGAAAAAAGTGGGTGATAGAAAAGACAGGTGAAACTAGGAAGGAATGCTGGTTGGCTAACAATTATAAAAGACAGGCCAAGCTAGGAAGGAATACTGGTTGGCTAACAATTATAAAAGACAGGCCAAGCTAGGAAGGAATACTGGTTGGCTAACAATTAGAAAAGACAGGCCAAGCTAGGAAGGAATACTGATTGGCTAACAATTAGGCTAAGAGAGGAGTTGCAATAGCAAAGAAAAATGCATCAAAGGCATTCTACCAACTTCTGGAAAGCAACTCGCTATATGGCAGAAAGAACTATATCAGATTGCAAGGCAAAGACAGAAAGATAAGGAAAATAGTAATCAGACACCCTTCATAAGGGACAGCAGCAACAACCTGCTCAGCGGTCCATAGGACATCAAAGGCAGATGGAAGGAGTATTTCCAGCAGCTTCTGAATGAAGAAAACCCCGCAGAAGCTGTACCGTCCCAGACACAGCCTATGATGAAATAACAGGTGGTGCCCACTACAGAAGAAGTAAGAACAGCACTAAAGAAAATGAAGTCAGGGAAAGCAGTAGGGACAGATGAAGTCACAGCAGATAATATATGATAAAGCTGTTGGGTGAGATAGGGGATAAATGGCTCCTGTTGGTACTTGTAGCAGTATGGAGAGAAAGGCATATCCCAGATGATTGGAGAATAAGCATACTTGTGCCAGTGTTCAATAGCAAAGGGGACATTCACAACTGTGGGCATTACAGAGATATCAAACTCCCATCGCACTGTATGAACGTTCTGAAGAGGGTGGTTCATAAATATGCGCTGTAGTAGAAAGTAAGATGGGAGATGAGCAGTTTGTATTAAGATCAGGATGTGGCACAACTGGTCCAATGTTTGCAGCAAGACAGATAATTCAGAAGAAGCTAGAAATAAGGAAAGAATCCAACTAGGCATTCCCAGACTTGGAAAAAGCATGTGACAAGGTCCCAAGAAAGTGATCTGGGCAGTCCTGCATTGGTTTGAAGTCTCAGAATCATTGGTAGAATTATTGCAGGCTAAGGCTATGTTCAAGGACCCACTGACTCAAAAATGAACAGTGCTCTGCCTCAAAGAGGGGTTCCCAGTGGGACTGGGTGTGCTTGAGGGTTCAGCTCTGAGCCCACTGCTGTTCATACTGGTGATGGACTGCATTAGCAAACAGGTTGGAGGGGACAGATCAACATAGTTGCTGTATGCAGAAGATGTGGCATTATAGGCAGACTCTGAGCAAGAACATCACCAAAAGACAGGGCAATGAAATGCAAAACTGAAGGCACATGGGATGAAACTGAGTACATATAAGACAGTTGTAATGGCAGCAAATGGGAGAAATCAGAAGAATCTGATAATTGAGATAGAAGGGAAAATAGTGGATGAACTTAACAGCTTCAGGTATTTAGGAGGGGTTAGTTGAGGAGAAGGGAAGTCTGAGTGAGGAGGTCAAAGTTAGAATCAGAGGGGTTGCAGTCAATTGGCAAAGAGAGTAACATGTAGTGTATGGCAATGGAATGAAGCTGAAAGGTAAGGTGTACAAAACAGTGGTGACTAGTACTATTGTATGGTACAGAAACCTTGAGACTGCTTAAACAGTACAACTCTCTTGAGCTACTCCAGGTCCAGCTATAGGCAAAACACCCCACCACATAGTTGCTAGCTACAGGTCCTCCACTATGAACCAAGAGAAGCACAGCACTTACCTGGACACAACACTTTGGCCATGGGAGATTTCAGCTATAATTTCATTGCCTGAGCAACATTTAGTCTGTGCCCCCACAAGGGGCTTAAATGTCCTAGATGTAGTACTCAACAGCATGAGGGGGCCACTGCACTACCCCTATGCGTTGCCCTCCCTGGTAGGTTCAGACCATAAATCTGTCTCGTTTGAAGTAATGATCAGAACTGACACCCCCACAGAGCAAAAAAAAAACCTGAAATTTCTCCAATGCAAACTACAACCTACTAAGCAATCGAATAACTAGTTTAAAACCCCCTGCTAACACAGCCAACAATGACTCCTATAAAGAGGAGTACACAAAGGCCATGTGTAACCATATAAACAATGTATAGACTTGCAGCAAGAAAACCCAAAAGCAGTGAGTGTGTTCCAGCAGCAGACCTAAGCAGAATTCCAAGCAAAACCACAGCTGGTAACAGGCAGAAAGGCGAGGCTCAACAGTTGTAAAATCCACAAGTTGTATTAAAAGTTAGCACTTTCGCAGTGTTCACCAGCGCTTCATCAGACAAAAAAGTAAAGCAAATAAACTTCTTTTATATTGGATTTCAGTACCAATTAACACAACAATGCAGAATCCTCATTGATCCACATGGCATCTGCTTTTAAAGCAACAGTGTCTAAAAACTGCACAGAAAAAAATAACAATAAAAATACCAAAATGCAGAGCAGTACATTTATCTACTTTTCTTTGCTTTTAATACTTGATTTAGGGGTACATGGTCATTCAGACCCATTACCCTGTGCACTCCTAACCTTAAAATCCACTGTAATTCTGCATTTTCAGTCATATTTACTAACCCTCCCCCCATACACACATCCACAACTTGTAAAACTTGGAATACAAATGTATGTGTGTTGCCATTTGTTAGTGTGTGGTTTAATAGCTGAGTAAAACAAGTTTACAGCAATCAGTAGTCCGGTGACAATCTGATTGTCTGAAGAAGTTAGGAGAAGTGTTTCCTAAGGAAAAGTGCTTTACACTTTGTGACTTGGATTCTGTGCGGCCAGATCGTTTTTAACTTTTTATTGCTTGGCAGTTACCGGAGTGTGCACCGGACTACTGATTGCTGTAAGCTTGTTTTACTCAGCTATTAAACCTTGTTGGACTTTGCAGTGTACGCTTGTCTTGTCTTGTACCTATTAGTTTTTGGACATTTTTAGTAAATTTGTTAGTGTGTGTTTTGCTAAAGCACTACTTTGTAGATTGCGGATCAATCAGGATTCTGCATTGTTCTGTTAATTGTTACTGAAATCTAGTATAAAAGAAGTTCATTTGCTTTACCTTTTTGTCTGATGAAGTGGTGGTGAAGACTGAGAAAGCGCTAACATTTAATAAATCTTGTGGATTTTACAACTGTTGAGTCTTGCCTTTCTGCCTGTTACCAGCTGTGGTTTTGCTTGGAATGTATAGACTTGGCTGTACCTGACCAGATCAAAAACAGGTCATCCCAAAAACACAAGCCACCCTGGTGGTCATCAAGTATAAATAGGTTATATAACAAAAGGTGGAAACTGATATCTAAGTATAAGAGTGAACTTACTCAGCAGAGGAAGACTACCCTCCACAGCTTGAACAAGCAAATCACATATCTTATAAAGTCCTCTAAAGCTTGATACAATGTTAAACTAGCATACTTAGCTAAGGATATTCATAAGGCATTCTTTAGCTATGTCTGGCATCTAAAAGGGAATTCCCAGCTATGTGCCAAACCTATGGTACCACTCATATTGAACCTGAGGAAATTGCCAACCTGCTACCTCACAGATTGGGTGCAAACACAGTGCTAGACAGGGGACCAGGGAAGTAAATATTCTGGGAAGAAATAGCCAAGAAATTGTTATGGCTGGTCTTGTATGGGCCCCAGGGCCAATAGCCTAGTACCAACCTATGAACCTATGAACTTCATCCCCCTGTCACCTCCAACCATACCCCAAAGCATACCTGACACCAGTCCTCTACCTAGTATCTCCAAAGAGTAGGTCATATCCGTACTCTCCAAGGCCAAAAACACAGCCTCTTTAGAACCAGATAACATCCCAGGATGCTTACTAAATAAGCTAAATCAAGACCTAGTAGAACCACTTGGCACTCTCTTTAACCACAGCCTGAGCATTGGTTTTGTTCCAGCAGAGTGGAGAACAGCAACAGTAATCCCCTTGCATAAAGGGGGTCCTTTAACTGACCCTGTGAGCTTTAGACTGAAAAGCCTAACCAGCCTTATCTGCAGTGTCATGGAAAGAATGATCATGGACCTTCTCGACAGGACATGAGCAACCTTCAAACTCTTGACCTGACACAGTTTGGCATCATTAAGGGTAGATCATGCTTATTAAACCTGGTGGACTTCTTCTAGAATGTTACCAAAGTTCTGGATGAAGTCAAAACAGTACATACCACCTATCTTGACTTAGTCAAGGCCTTCAACACAATCCACCACTCGGGTATCATTGGGAAGCTCTCCCAGCTGGGGATTAGGCCCCAAAAGGTGTTGGATCAGTTGGACAGGAAAACAAGAAGGATGCTTCATGTTCATCAAATGATTTGTAAAAATAAGTGTATACCAATACTATATACTCCCCATTCTGAAGGAGGTATGGGCCTCCTCAAAACTGATTACATGTATAGATCTGCAATTGTAGGATTGCATATATATCTGCTGACCTCACAAGACCCAAAAGTAGTGACATTTTTAAACATGAGGAGAATAAGTCTAAGATTACTTCTTTGCTTAGTTTAGCAGAAGCATATTTGTGTCAAGTAGGAATGGAAATCAAACCAGAAGTAGATAAAAATCAGGCAGCAACTGAATGTGCCACCAAAAAAAAAAAAAAAAAAGAAAGAATATAAGGTAAGGATTAGAGACGAGAAGGCAAGAAATGTCGAAAATGCAATAAACATAGATCCAAGTACAGTAAACTCTTGGAACAACCTCATGTTGATCAGGGTTGAACACAGGAATGGTTAAGGAGAGGTGAATTTAAACCAAAAGACGTAAGGTTAATATTGGTGACACAAGATAGTGGACTAAGTAGATGTTGGCTTACAAAGTCTATTGAACATGGGTGAGAAACAAACAAATGTAGATTCTGTAAACCAAAATTTGAAATAGTCGCTCATCTTGTTGCTGGTTGTGCTATACAAATGGCAGATGCATAGTACACTGAAAGGCATAATAATGTGACAAGATTGCTGCAATGGGGATTGTGCAAACATTATAACATTGAAGTAGCTGAAAAACATTGGAAACATGAGCCACAAAGCATTATAGAAAACAATGAAGTTTATATCACATGGGATCGCCCATTACCAACAGTTCAAAAAATAGATGTGAGAAAACCAGATACAGTAGTCCTTGAGAAAAAGACAAAAGGAACATTGATCATTCAAATTGCTACACCCATTGACTACAGTGTCTTATGTACAGTGAGCCACAGTCATAAAATAACAGGATTTGAAGGCAGAAAGAAGGGCAGTGTGGAGGAAGGATAACCAGACAGTCCCAACAGTAGTAGAAGCAATGGGTCTTATAAAAAAGAATTTACAATCGTACTTAGAAATGTTACCAATACATGTAACTCTGTATGAATTGCAGAAGGAGTATTTACTGAGCACATTGCAGATGCTGCAAAGAGCACTTCTTGCTAACATTAAAGATGCAAACAGTACTAATTTCATGAACTTTAATCATGCTTTGACTTAGGAATGGGGTCCATTCCCTTCATAGTATTAGAAACCCAAAGGACTTATAGAAATAAAAATTTGGGGATTAAACAATACATCACTAGACGGGTAGCCAACTGGCTCACTGTCAATGCATACTGTCAAAGTTGGGGAATTCTGCCTCTACCAGTAGATCAGTTGCCAGTGGTGTACCACAGGGATTGGTGTTGGGCCCTCTACTGTTTGAAATCTATTTCTCAGAAGTCCAGGTGAAAGCAGACAGCCTGTGGCTTACCAAGTTCACTGATGATTGCAAACATGGTGCAATAATTGAGTCCACCAATGATGTGAACATACCACAAAAGGGGCAAACACAAACAAATTCTTGGTGCTAAAGCCATGGACTAAAACTAAATATAAAAAAGTGCATTATTATCCCCTTCAGCAAAGAGAAAGTCCCTGCAAATTACAATATTGACAGCACCCCCTAAGATCAAACCCAGTATTATGAGATTTGGGAACACGGGTTAATATCAACCTAAACTTCGATCACCATGTATCCGTAGGGGTAAGGAAAGCCTTATACAAGGCACATCACATAAGTAAGTGCATTACATCCAAAACGAAGGATGTTATGGGTCTATATTATTAGCTTGAAAGCTAATTATGTCAAATGCAAGTCTAGCGACACATAAATGTTGAATGACATACATGTCGAGCATGACTTTGTCGAAAAACAGCGCATCGAAAGGTTTTAGTTGGCCCGAGCTATTACCGAAAGTGCACAACATCAAACGTTTAAACAGAAATCTCTGTAAGGGAAGATTTCCATTTACTTCAATGTTGTGCAATCTCTGAGTTGGTATATTTAAGTGGTGGGGGGTGAGAGAGGCACAGCCCCCCACGTGGGGGTGCAGGAGGGCTTGCCCCCCCCGCGTAAACACTTTCATTTTTTTTTTTGTTTTAATAATTGTTTTATTAGGGTTGTTTGTTTTGTGTATAAATTGGTAATGCAATAACTGTGGAACAGCAGATTAGGAAGTTCTTACAAGTTCATTAATGAGCTGTTTTTAGTTTTGTTACTTCACACTAGGGACGTGGTGTTGGCCAACAATAACTTTTCGATAATTTAACTTTCGATGAAGACATGTTTCGCTATAGATACCATTCACTATATATGTGTCGATGGACTTGCATTCGACATAATTAGTTTTTGAGCTAATAATATAGACCCGGATGTTATAACTCCTGACTCTTCTGTACTCGACCTTCATCAGACCACTAATAGAGAACAGTGCTCCCTTTTGCACGTACCTCACCAACACCTGCAGCAGCTGGAGACTCCACAGAGGTTTCTCACCAAAAAAATTCAGGGCCTCCAAAACATGACTTACATGGAAAGACTGAAAGCCCTGTCACTGTACTGTGTATCCTACAGGTTGTTGAGAGAAAACTTGTGCCTGGCCTATGGAGCAGTCTCGGACCCTGTCCTAATGGAAATGCTACACATACGCAAATCAAATGGGACAAGAGTCACTTACTTCAGAGAATTAACAGAATGTGCTGGAGACAAAAATATGTCTCCAAGAGACTGACACTCCTCTGGAATAAACTCCCAATTCACATGAAGCAGAGCTCCTCACTGACCCTATTTAAGCACAACCTAGACAATTGGGTGGGAGACCATAAATTCACCCTGGGGGTGGCACCTGTGTTCCTCATGGATGGGGTCAATTGGTGCTGATCATTGACTCGCTCTGGGAATAACTACCATCTAACCATGGTCAGTTAGGGAACAAGAGTATAACATGGCTAGGCTTATAAACGCCCTAGGGGCATCAGCCTAGTAACCTCCATTGAACCCATGAACCTATGAAATGATCACTGGGGGGAAATGTTTAATTTGGTGACAGTGAAGTGCTTGAGCATACATGGACAAACTAATGAAGGGGTCATTGGGGAAATGTTACATTTGGTGATCATGAAGTGTTGTGTAGGGATCCTTGGCCGAAAAGTTTAATTTGTCTATGAAGGGCTTGTGCAAACATGGACATACTACTGAAAGGATCAGTGAGGGAAATGTTTCATTTCATGTCAGTGAAGTACTTGGGCATACATGGACAAACTGTTGAAGGTGTAGTTGGGGAAATCTTTCATTTGGTGTCAGTGAAATGCTTATACAAACATGGACATAGTACAGAAAGGGTTGCTGGGGAAAATGTTTCATTTGGTGCCTGTGAAGTGCGTGGGTATACAAGGATGAACTACTGCAGGGATAATTTGAGGAAATGCATGTATGTATGTGTTTACAGATATGTATGTGTGGATGTGCATGGGTTTGTCTGTGTAAATGCATGCACATATTTATATCTATATGTTTATACATGTGTGTATTTATATATGCATATGTCTATATGTGTGTGTGCATGTGCATATTTGCATGTGCATGCATAAAATATGTGTGTGTGTGTGTGTGTGTGTGTGTGTGTGTGTGTGTGTATACATATATATATATATATATATATATATATATATATATATATATATATATATATATATAAACAAACTCTACAACAGAAGAAAGAAACTGTTGCAAAAAAGAGTAAAATCCCATGATTGGTGGAACTCCCTGGTCAGCCTCAGTAAGAAGCTGAGATCCCTCATAAAATCCTCCAAAGCTAGTTACGAAAACAAAATCACCACTGATTCTAAGGACAACCACAAAGCATTCTATAACTATGTCAAGAATCTCAATGGCAACACTCAGATCTGCTTTGACTTACTGGACAATGGCACTAACTATACAGAGACAACATATATTGCCAACATACTGACAGATAACAGTGCTAACTTTACTCCCCGCTCACCCCCTAAACGTCCCATCTTTATACCGGAAGAATGCAAAGTTCCTGTAATCACGGCTGCACAGGTAAAAAGCACACTCTCCAAAGTCAAGAACACAGCATCCATGGGACGTAACAACATCCCAGGCTGCGTTCTACACGTACTACAGTATGAACTGGCACCCCACCTAAGTACTATGTTCAATCATAGCTTCACCTCAGGATTTGTGCCCACTGAATGGCACACAGTGATGGTTATCCCACTCCACAAAGGGGTGAGTCACCATGGACCCTGGGAACTACCACCCCATTAGCCTGACAAGCCTGATCTGCAAGCCCATGGAATGTATCATCATGGAACTTATAAACAAAGACATTAGTAATCTCCAAACTCTGGACCCCACCCAGTTTGGGTTTGTAAAAGGCAGATCGTGTCTCCTAAACCTGATAGACTTTTTTGAAGCAGTCACCAAAGCCATTGATGAGGGTAAGGTGGTTCACACAGCCTATCTAGATCTTGCCAAGGCTTTCGACACCATCCCCAACTCTGGAATTATAGATCAACTCACTAAACTAGGTATAAATCCCTATGTCACAAGATGGGTTGCCAGCTGGCTCACTGACAGAACCCACACTGTGAAAGTAGCAGACTTCAAATCCAACTTCAGACCAGTGACAAGTGGAGTACCACAGAGTTCAGTCCTGGGTCCTCTTCTGTTTGGTATCTACTTCTCTGAAGTACAGGCTAACACAGAAGGTCTTTGGCTAATGAAGTTCGCAGATGACTGCAAACTAGGAGCCATAATCGAAACTCCAAATGATGTGGACATCCTACAAAAGGACCTCACCAAGACAGATGCCTGGTGTTAAAGCCATGGCCTCAAGCTCAATACCAAAAAGTGCATTGTCATCCCCTTTGGTAAAAACTCTGTACCCATTAACTATCACATAGGTGATAGTCTACTTAACACTGAAAGTGCGATAAGAGACATTGGGACACAGGTGCACAGCAGTCTCTACTTTGATAATCACATCACACATTAGTCAGGAAATCCTTCTACATGGCACACCTCATCACAAAAGGTTTCTCATCCAGAAAAAAAGAGGTCATTGTTCCCCTCTACTCATCACTCATTAGACCCATTATAGAGTACAATGCCCCTTTTGGTATGTACCTCACAAGACATCTACAACAACTGGAAAGGCCGCAGAAATACCTCACAAAGAGGATTACCGCCTCAAACAAATGCCCTACGCAGGCCGTCTCATAAAACTCCAACTTTACTCCGTCGCATATCGCCTACTCAGAGGTGATTTCTGCCTAACATACAAAGCTATGTCAAACCCAGAGCTGTTGGACATGCTCCACTTAAAGAAATCCCAATCCTTCTGAGCTACACGCTCTAGGAACCTAAACCAGAATAAACAAAACATGCCGGAGTGATAGATTCCTGTCCCAGAGACTTCCCATACTCTGGAATAAACTACCTATCTATATCAAACAAAGCTCCTCATTAGCACTCTTCAAGAAAAATCTTGATGATTGGATGGGAAATAGGAAATTCACCCTGGGGATTACCTCTGTGGCTCTGCTCGACAGTGGCACAGGAAAATAATTTTCTTGGGTGGCAAAACCCAGGGTACCTTTTTGGCTGGCTTGTATAGGCCCCCGGGCCGATAGCCTAGTACCTACCTATGAACCTATGAACCTATTATATATAGGATGATAACGAATATCAGTGAAACAGGTGAGTCTATGCAGTTGCATTTCATAGTAGTTAGACAGTATAAACAACTGTAGGAATGGACCACAGAGTGCTTAAACTGGGAGTGAACAATCAGGTGATTCATTGCAATGTGTAAACTGGTGAGGAGGAGTAAGAATGGAGGTTACAAAACAATACAATGACTCATCACATTCACTAGTACACTTGGATCATAAAGCAGCAATATTACAAGGATCAGTAATAATTCTCCAGCATCAGAGTGAATAAACACCATTTAGCATCTTTTGGCAGACAGTCCTCATTCTGATTGACCTCCTACACATTATTCAGTTTTTCATATGGCTTGAGTCAGTTATGGATATTTCATTGAGTTTGCTACCACACCTGCCCCATTACTTATACAGTATCAATTTCTGGACTTCAGAAAACTGAAGCAACAGCAAGATAGCAGAAGTTCACCAACTTAAACTACCACAATACTATGAGAAACACCATTCCTACTAAAGGGTGTTCAGAAATCTTAGTTATAATTAAGAAAAACATGCAGTTAAATATATAGCTACCACCATACATGATACGAGCAATAAAAAGCATCATCAGTTTCTCACTGTTAACATTTATGCTTTATTTTATAGGTTCATAGGTTTACAAATGTTTACTAGGCTAATGACCACAAGGGCCTTTTTAAGCCTGGCCATGCATCCCAAATCTCTGACAAGTTCTGATACCCTTGATAACTGTAAGTATGCGCCTGGCAGATGAACTATTTACAGGTAACCTGTGTCCATTAGAGACATAGGTGCTAAACCAGGGACAAATTTCCAGTCTCCCATCCAATTGCCCATGTTGCACTTGAATTGAGTTAGGGAGGAACTCTGCTTCACATGGATGGGAAGCCTGTTCCATAGATGGGGTAGTCTCTGAGATACATACCTATCTTGTCAGCAGGTCCTATTTATATCACAAGCAAGGTTTAAGTCTTTAGAATGGGTAATTCTGATGCTGTTTGTTTTGTGGATATGCAGGAGGTCCATCAGAGTGGGGTCTGACAATGCCCTGTATGCCAGGCATAGATCTCCCCTCAAAAGCATGTAGGAGACAGAATACAGGGATAGGGCCTCAAGGCAGTCTGCATAGGACATATTACTTATGCCCTGTATTCTTTTAGTCAGGAACCTCTGTGGATGTTCCAGTTGTTGGATATGCCTGGTTAGGTACATTCCAAAGGGGGCATTGTACTCAATGATAGGTCTGATGAATGCCAAATACAGTGAACCAATGACTTTCTTGGACTTAGATGCTATGCCTTTGTTTATAAGTTGCACAACATAGAATGATTTCCTCACCACTGTAGACACGTGATGATCAAAGGCTAGATTACTATCTATGTGTGTGTCCCTAAATCCCTGACTACTGGGTCAGCTCTAAGGGGTGTGTTGTCAATATAATAGTTACCAGGGATGGATGACTTCCCAAAGGATATTATTATGAATTGCTTGGCATTTAGTTTTAGTCCATGGCTCTGACACCAGTTGTTTGTCTATGTCAGCCTCTCCTGGAGAACATTTGTGTCATTGTGAGATTCAATGACAACGCCTAAGTTTCAATCATCACAAATTTAGTCAGCCAGAGACCACTGACATTGGCCTTGACTTCTGAGAAGTAAATGCCAAAAAGGAGTGGTCCAAGGACTGATCCCTGAGGGACTCCATTTGTGACCGGCCTCTTTGTAGAGGTGGACTCCCCAATTCTAACTTCCTGGGTCCTGTCTGTGAGCCAGTTGGCTATCCACTGGGTGACATATGGGTTTGCACCTAACGTCTTGAGTTTGTTAACAATGCCAGAGTGTAGTAGTGTGTCAAATGCCTTGGCCAGGTCAAGGTAGGCAGTATGAACAATTTTGCTCTCATCCATTGTTTTGGTGACCTTCTCAAATAAGTGCGTCAGGTTGAGTAGACATGATCTGCCCTTGATGAAGCCAAACTGGGTTGGGTACAGTGTCTGGAGGTTTACTATATCTCTATTGATCATCTCCATGATAATTATTTCCATGGGTTTACATATAAGACTAGTGAGACTTATGATTCTGTAGTTTCCAGGGTCTGTAGATGGCCCACCTTTGTACAGAAGGATGAATGTTGCATTTCTCCATTCATGAGGCACAAAGCCTGTTTGGAGGCTACAGTTAAATAGTAATTCCAGAGGCCCTGATAGGCCATGTTTCATGCTATTTAGAAGGCATCCTGGGATATTGCCTGGGCCCATTGATGCAATGTTTTTGGTCTTAGAGAGAGCATTAAGGACCTGTCCCCTAGTGATAGTAATGGGAGTTATACTCAATGATATTTCCTGAGAGAAGGTTGAGGGGTGGAGAGGAATTAAGTAGGAGCTGAATTTATCAGCCAAGAGGTTTGCTATATCTTCTGGCTCAGTATAGGTGACTCCATTTGCAATGAGCTTTGCACACAATTGTGTATTGCCTTTGAGGATGTGGACATAGTTAAAGAATGCTTTGTGGTTGTCCTTGGCCTGGGAGGCCAAACTTACCTCAACTTTGGCTTTGGTAGACATTTTTGTCCAATGAGTTGTTTATTTAGTTTGAGAGTGCTTTTATCCTGCTGGGTGCTGCACCTCCTAATTTTTGCCATGATTTTCTTCCTCCTGTTATACAGCCGATTGATTTTGTGATTCCACCAGGGTGGCTTGTTTTTTTTAATTAGTTTTGTACCTCTTCCTGGTGGATACAGCTGCTTCTATGCAGCTAACATTCTTATACAGGGTTTCTGTGAACAGGTCTGCATAAGCAGAAGTGTTCTCATGGTTTATGAGGGCTAGACATTTTGCCAGGTTCTCACTCAATGGCAGGAGGCTAGCCTTATAATAGTTCCTGAATATTCCAGGTTTATCTGGGGGTCCAGGTTTTATTTTTACTTCAAAGGAGAGTATTTTGTGGTCTGCCCTTACCAGGGAAGGCATGACAATAGGGATGTGCAGCAGTCTCCCATATTAGTGAGGACCAGATCCAGTATGTTACCCCCCTGGTTGGTGTATTGACTATCTAGTCCAGGGAGTTTGTGTTTACAAAATCCAGGAATGTTTGTTATTGTACGTTTGGTGTTGTATAGAATTCCCAGTTAATAGTAGGGTAATTAAAGTCACCCATGAATATGGTATTTGGTTGAATGGTTAGTGTTTCTAATAAGTTTAAATACATGGTATGGGTTTCCTGGGTCATAGAAGGGGGCCCATTGCTTGAAAGGAAATGGTACTGGATTTTACCTATGGTTATTTGAACATGGAACAGCTCAAGTGCATTGTCCTGTTTGACCAGTCTTGAAGTATATTTATTTTTATGTAAATAGAGACACCTCCACCTTTATTCCCTGCCTGTGAAGTAGCTGGCCTAAATGTGTGGAAGGCATTATAACCTTGTACTGTTGGTGTGCTCTCCACAGCACATTATTTCTTTATCAGGTAAGCAAGTTAGTCCTGAGACCCTTTTCAGACACATTTGAAGTCACAAAAAACAATAAACCACATTCTATTAAATAATATTAAAATAATATATTAGTGTACAGTGGTATAACAACCATAATTATCTAGATGTAATGTTCTCTGTGATCAGTATGTGAGCAACTATTTCCACTCAGTCAGTTATGTAACTTTCCCATGTAGAATATATAATTTTACCCAGGATCTTCCATAGTAAATTAGACATAACAATGTTAACAATGTTTGCGAAGAACACTACACTCCTTTGTATCACCTACAAAGAAAATGCTAAATATACATGCAGCCCTGTGGCATAAAAAGATAAAGCGGTAACTGCAACCCAGATGACTCAAGTTCAATTCATATCTCTTAACTGCCTAGATTTTTACTTCATATTGTTGGTCTGTTCATCATAAAATTTACAGTTTTCTTACAAATCATTGATGATGAATTCAGTAAATAATAACAGACGTGAGTTTTAGACATCAAACTCTTCAGAAAATATGTGCTAATGTAAAAACTTTTATTCTGTCAGCTTTCTAAATTAATAAGAACTATATTTAAAAAATATTTTTGGGCCTTTGTCTCCCCGTCATTATTTTTGGCTTTTTCCAGAATTATTGCACTAAGAAGTTGAAAGGTATACTTCAATTAATGGCTCAACACAAGAAAAAACTAATAGGGGAGGTTAAATGTGACAGGCTAATGCCAGCTCACCTGCTCTGGATGAGGACTCATCATCTGGTGCCTGTTTCACCACATGTTTGCAGGTAAAGCAGTCATAACCAGAGATAACAGACTGATTTAATATGCCAGTGATGGCAGCCCTCATTAGCTTGTAGACAGAAGCTTTCACTTGCTGTAGGAGGACATAGCAAGCCTTTGTGTAATGTTAGCAAGTACATGAGCCACTAAAGGGCAGGGTTATGGCCTAGTGGGAAAAACACAATGGCTGTTTGAATAATGACCTCTGAGATAATGACTCACATACAACAGGTAACTAATGGGCTATTGATCATGGTGGTCTGATGGTTTGCAGAAAGTGGGGTAGGGCAAAAAAAAAAAGTACTGTGAATATTATATGTGACCACAGTGGAAATTGCCTTCATATGTATGTTAGCATATCTTATGAAAGCTGCCAACACAACAGCAGTTTTACTGCCTGCTTGTTATGTAGTTAATTACAATACATGTTGTATGTAAATACTGCTCTCATTGCAAGTGTTTTCCTTGGTCCATACTGAGTGAATATCACAGGCAGTTAAAGAAATTACCCTACACCTTTTAAGTCTAACAAACAGCCAGACAGACTACATGAATTCCAGAGTACTGACACAGGGTTAAAATAATGTAGAATGATATTAGTAGAAACACTATAATTGATGTATAAAATGAGTGGAATTAGACTTGATATCTTATAAAGGAACAAAGCAGTAAATTCTTTAGAAAAATTAGATGCTGGTATAGTGTCAGACTGGAGGGAATGAATGCAAAGCCAAAGGCAGGAGAAAAGCATTCTAAAGTCAATGAACAGACTACTGCATTAGAAAATGTCTTGGAATATGAAGCTAAATAATCTGTGCAATTTGAATAGCAACTATTTTAACTACAGCCAAGATAAAAGTAAATATCTGCAACATGCAACAGCATGTTTTGGGGAATATTTGAATGAGAAGTGGGTTCTGTAGTGTAGTTGCCATGTCAGCTTCACATGCAGAAGATCATGGAGTTACTCTGCAGTGCAACCACTATCTATCCTGGCAGTTAGTGTAGAGGATAATACACTGAGCTGTTAACCAGCTGCTTCCTGTATTTCAGGATTTGCTCCGGTGAACCTTCATTTGTTTGTTGTAATATTCTGAACATGTCATTTAATCAGACTGTGTTCCAGAGCAACTGGAAAATTAGGACAGGCTCCTCAGTGGTAACTATTTATAAACCTAAGTAAAGACTAGCTGTCAGCCACTAGTGACAACACCACAGAACAGTGGTTGTAATTTATTAATCCACTGCACATATTTCTCCCTTACCCATGTTTCTACTTTCCTTCCTATCTCTTAGTTTTTTTCCCATATGCCTTTATCACTGTCAGCAGTACCCCTCCTTCCTGAGCATTCCCTTGTTCCTGTCATGACATCAAAGCTTAGAACTGATTCTGAACTGCTGCATTTGTTCTTTCTTTTTAGGGAGTGTGAGAAAGGTACATTGCACCAAACATCTCCTACAGCTGATTTACTTGAACTCAGATTACACCTTGGTCATCTATCAATTGTTTTAACTGTACAGCTGTACTGGTGTATTGTACACATATTCTGGAACATTCTATTCCTTTTCAGTTTAGGCTCTTCTCACAATATCTTTACAATATAAGAAATTTGCATGATTTTGTATTAATTATATTAGCAACAGCCTATTTATTGACACTGTTTATGCTGTATAATGGATATTTAGCACCAGTATAATACTTTCCATGTTGCTCATTTGTCATTTATTCATATTTTCATTTGTACATGCCACCCAGTTTGTTTCCTATTTCTGTACCTGTAAAGGAATTGGTTAGAGTGAAATGAAGTTTGTTCTGTACACAGAAGTCCTGCTGATGTTATGCATCCAACTTATATGCTTTTGAAAATATGAAATGCTGTTTGAGAAAAGGTTAGAGAAAATAATTTTTTAATATTTTGTATTTGTTATAAAAACTTTGAATGCATTTACTATCAGGGCTGTAGGAAGCAGTTTGTTTCCTCTAGCAATGCACCTGTTTGCCATCCAACCATTGCATGCAGGCATTTACGACTGTAATAATTTAATAACAGCTTGTAGGTTGATATACATTTTTTAAGGTAGAAACAAGTTATTGGGTGTTATTTATAGTCATTGCATGAGCACGGAAAGGCAATTTCTGCAATTTGTGAATAAGCATAGCCAAGGTGTGATTTATAGAGTCCATTTATGCTAAAGTGTGATAGTCATGAATAAACTTGTGCAAATTAAGTAAAAATGAGATGATAACAAGAATGACGTACAATGACATATGCTAATATATCTTCTTCCTGTCTCTTTATGATTTATAGTCATATTCTGACATATTTTGACACATTTCTGCACTATCCGCAGATATGTTATAAAAGACAGGACCACTCCTTTTTTATCTACTTTGCAGTTGAAGGTGCTTTCTCTTGCTGCTAGATTTACTATGTTCCAGTGTTAGCAGCTTATCTTGTCCAAGCCAACACCACTTGCAACCATGCAGCAGTGTAATACTGATGCAGGGTGCTTTACAATGCTGTATTTTTCTCCATTTAGAGTAAATGCACAGCTCACCACTCTTAGATAGCTCATCCTAGCTGTAACACTTGGAGTTGGATTACTTTTCCCCTTCCCAATCACACCATGGAAAATATTTCCTTTAAAATTAACAAGCCTCTTCCACAAAAGTATTCTTAACACATTAAACAGGCCATAAATACCAACATATCCTTCTTTATATCTAATCCTTCCTCCAGCAACTGTATAAACCTGATATCCTTCTCCATCTTGGGTAAGCAAGACTAAAAACTTTGCAAAATGCATCCTTTACCTGTAAGTTACACTATTACTTTTTGTTTTATTCTACCACACAAAAACAGACAAATAACACCAGTCCTAAAGAGCTCCCACCCTCCAATAATATTACACATTTAACCCCACCCTTCACCAAAATCAATGAGCCAACTCAACTTCTAATTCATGTAACTTATCCCACTACAGAAACATACTGCCTCAAATATATCCAATTCCTACCTAATAGCAAACTCTCTAAACACTCCCAACAATACTAAAACACATTCCTTTATTAAGAACACCTTAATTATTCACCTTTTCTTCACAATTGTTCGTCTACTCCTTCTCTTCTTCAGGCAAGCAACAAAGATGCGATGCCCACCAAGCCTATTTTCAGGAACATGAAATGTCACCCATTCAGTGTTAAAACCTGCCAATGATAGAAGCATTAAAATAAGGTAGAAGAGTTGAACTCCTTCCTAAAAGATAGAAGAGTTGAACTCATTCCTAGAGACTCATAACCCTAACACTGTTGCATTTATTGTGTATTGATTAACATCTCTTCTGACATGCACTGCTATTTTCCCTTGTACTCTTACTTGCATAACCCTAGTACAGCAGAGGAAGTGTAGGAGGAACCATGTACCTATTCAACTCATACTGTCTGCATAGAATTCACAGTCAGTGCCTTAGCAAAAATCCCCATGATCCCAAGCTGGATAACTCTAATCACTTAGGTTATTAATGGAAATTTTATGTTGTAGCTGCTAACCTTCCTCAACCTTCAACAACAGAGTTGATGCTCTACTAAAACAAATAATGTATGTAACACCATCCTTAAATATCTAATAATTCCTCATTACTTCAATATACAACTTCTTGGCCCTCTATAGAATGGCATAATAAATTGCTAGGAGACCTTGGTCTATAACAAGTAGTACATGAACCCAACTGTACAAATCTTAGATCGTGTAATACAAAGCAACATGAACTCCACTAAATGGACTCCAGTGCTTTACTGCCAATATCTGAAATCATCCACTAATAACTGAGCATGCTTTCCATTAAATCATCAAAACACACATTTTCCAATAGCAAGCAAGCTTCTAAAACCACAATTTTTAGTCACTGGGTCACTTGAATAATGAAAGCTGTGTTTATACTCAGCAATGAATGTTTTTTTTTCAAACATCTTTATTGCATTATCCCTTGTGTCATAGGCAAATTTACATTAATGTAAATGTAATCAAACTATAATAATATAGCAAACATTATACTTGACATATATTGCTATATATCATAAAACCTAAGCAATATTACTAGTCCAAGTGAACTCTGATCATTAGAGGTTTACATCTCTCCATAACTTGTCAAAAGTCTATAATATGCTATATGGTCATAGCATGCAATTTCTAAAGTCAAAACTATTTTTGAAGAAGGTAAACCTTCTTACAGGTCATCATAATAAAAACTAGTTTACTAGCTCATATTAAAATTACTACCTCTCGTCAAAATTAAAACAAAAAGATTGTATTAGTTTACCTGTTTCCAGATCTACCTCCTCATGAAATGGTTTCATTTCCAGTATATTGTAAGAGAACCACCTACCCCACCCCCCACAATGTACTTCACCATTTTCCTTTCATTTTATAAAGAAAAGAGAAATGTAAAACTATTAAACCAAATCCCATGTGCACCCCTTCAGAATTACAACATGGGTTAATGTTCATTTGTTTTTTTAATAACTGTTTAACTTTTTGACAATACATAAAAGTATGACAGTTTTTACAACTTTTATAAAGGCAAGGAAACTAGTTGCAATCAAAACTTCAAAGCCAGACTTAAAGTTAAGTGCCCAGACAGGACAATTATAGCACAACCAATACTGTGTCCCTTAGGTCTTTGATAAACTGCATATATCCTTATGTAAATGCTAAAGTAATATGAATATAGATTCATATGATACAATGTGTTTCAATGAAACATAAATCAACAGATTCCTGAGATCTAGTGAACTGGTATTAACAGTAGGAGCAATTTCAAATAAAATAATATAAGACTTATTCCATAAATGTACTTTTCTCATCTGAATCATGATCACAGACAGGGATGTAAGATCAACATGAATTTAAACAAATAGCAATTGATATCAAAGAGGAATTCAATATGTCCAGAAATTTATGGTTAAGAACATTAACTTAGCATTTTAAGAAGCATTGCATGCAGTCCTCAGTTGAACATTAAGCAGAATAATTTATTTGTGTCTGCTGCATAATTTAGCTATGATGTATACTGTAGGTGTTCATGTTAAGGGCAATGCTAATGCAAATAACATCCCCCACTACAATTAAACACTCTTGCTCTTTCTCCTGATTAGCACCTAGCAAGGATGTAGTAGGGTAAATAGCCTCTGGACTATCTGATGTATCACCTTGGCTATTGACCCATTAACACTAAAAAAGTGTCCTCTGACTTTTCCACAACATGTGTGCTGCGGAAGAAATGTGTAATATATAATGTCTAGTGTCATTAAGATAAGACTGATGGAAGGGCAGTCATATCAAAGTATGTAGCTTAATGGATTAGAAGATTGCAGGCTTGAGTCCTACCACAATTGTTATTAAAGGCAATATATAGTAAAGCAACTAGTTTAGAGGATTAAGTCCATGTGATCTTAAGAAGCTGCTTCTTGTAGTCCATGGTCTGATTTCCTTCCTCTCCAAACATTTGCTTACTGAGTTACTCTGAGTCACTTAATTTGACAGAGCTTTCTGACAAATTAGAAAACTGAGACAGGCTTCTCAGCAGTATCCTGAACTGTATGCCTAACAATTATCACTGCAAAACCTCATCTCTCAAAAACAAGTAAAACAATAGAAAATGATGTACATATTACTTAAAATAAGAACAATTATCTGCCAACAGAACAAGAAAATTTTACTTATCAAGAATATTTTAAACAAGTAAATATTTCTAGCCTCCAAACCCCCATGGGCATCTTAAAACTAGTGGATTCAGGCTTAAAACAAGTAAATAAACTAGTGCATTCAGACGTAAAACAAGTAAATTTGTTTAATATAGAGAAAACAAATTAAGATTTATTTTCTGAATATGTAGGAAAGTTTGCTTTAATTTAGAAAGTGCTAGCCATTGTCTGGAACATTTTTTATGAATTATATCTTAAAACCATTTCAACCAGACTAAAACCAAGTATTTTTTAGATGCAAAGCAAAAGATAAGCCCTTTTGTCTAAAACTGTATGACATTTTGCTTGAATTTAACATTCAGTGCTGGTTTAAATACCTTAAAATGAGACAAAATACCCTGGAATTTACAGAGAAAAGTATACTATATTACAAATTGACAGACTGCTTGAATAATTCTTTATCCAGAGGCATGTATGGCATAACAACATGCAAAAACAAGGCCATTGCTCACTGTGAAAATGGGAATGTCAGCATATGCAATATCAAATACAGTGACCTTATGAACAGACACACAGCAAACTAAACCAACACCCTGACAACAATTAAAGATGAAATCAAATTTGAAATTTGTTATGTCTTGCACTACAAAGGACACAATAATGACCAGGAATGAAAAACAGGTTTTGTGCATTTCTACTCAGCAAGGAACTTTCTCCACTCAGCCATAGCTTTTCTATATGAAGAGGTTATGTCATGGTCATGGATGGCATCTGACAGTACTTCAGTCTGCAGCACAGAGAGAAGTGTCACAATACACTTAGGGAATGTAAGCTGAAAGGTGTAATAACATGCCAGAGATGCATCACACTTTCATAAATGTCCTCTTTTGGGAAGGTCATCAAAGGCATGGTTCCAATGGCCAGTAAGCAGTTGGTTTTGCAGACAATCATGACAGGGCTGAAGAATGGCCTTGTCTGAAGAAAGGTGTTGGGGTCTTCTTTACACTGACCAAAACAAGGAAAAAATAAAAATAAAAAGATTATGACCAAAAAAATGATTCATTGTAATTTATGCTGAAGTAATATATAAATTATCAAACATTCACAAATTTCTTACCTCAAGGATGTGAAGCATAGCCTCGCTTGCTTGTAACTTATTGGGTAGAGCCACAGGTTATCGAAGCATGTTTGGTAAAGCTTTCTTCAAGGCAATTGAGTGCTTCACTGTTAGAAACAAAATCAGACGTCTGATTTACTGTGGCCATTTGTTTTCAAAACCACAGCATAGTTCAAATTTTTTTGTATACACTTAGCAGGTTGTGATATCATGATACAGGAAATTTTACATTTTGATACAATGCCAATAAAAGTATTGAAAATTCAATACCATTTTCTATATTCAACAGAGTACATCTAAAATCAGAGTGTATTTACATTGGAGTTTTGTTTTCATGCAGTAAAGTCTTTTCAGTGATAAAGAAACACTTTGAGACCTATTCAGAGTTTAATTTTTTGATAGGTTTGAGGTAATTATTGTGTGATGGTAGCCCAGTCTCAATAGTCAAGACTGAACTGGAAGTGTTATGTTGTAGATTAGATGCCATGGAAAAATTAATTGAAATACATGATCAAATTGATACTTTCCATATGTTTGACAATCCTAGTACTTATCCATACTCAGAATGTTACCTACGGTATGATGGTATAAGCCCAAGTTTATAGAAGCAAACAAGAACATAGAAGCAAATAAAAGTTAATAATTACCTTTGTCCAGCAACAATGGCTTCATGAGCTTTCTGAATATTGCATAAAATGGTGCCTTCTCATAAAAGGTTCCCCAGCAGGTCTGCAGATCAGTTAAGCAGTAGTTCCCTCAATCAAAGATCTGTTGGAACTCCTCCATAAGCTGACATATACACACACAGCTAGAGACAGAGAGAGAGAGCAGTATAAAACATATATAAAAGTTATAGCTGGGTAAGGATTAGTCAGAAAAGATCAAAAGTTTTAATATTTTTGTGGATATTCAAAAATAATACATTTTGCATCTTTCATTCTGCATTCATTGTGACTCAGCTGATATTGTTACATCATATCTCATTTAAAATTTGGTTATATCAATGTCTACTTAAAATTAGCATGTTTGCTTACATGAGCCAGTTCCCTGAAGCAAGGATATGCTTGAAGAATCTTGGAAGGCTTGCCCTGCCCCTTAGTAACATCAGAGTCAATGAAGGCATGTCTTGCTTGGAATTCAAGGTCCAGGAGCTGTGAAACATCCTTCTTGTTGGGTCTGGCCTTGCTTTTGTACATCTCCTGTAGAGTTGTATAATGTCTTGCCTGTTTCTTTAGACTATCTGTAATTGCAATTAACACATACTGTGAAATTTGTTTTCTTTGTAGAAGTTGCATTTATACAAAAACACTGTATTTCAGTTTGTGTTCTTACCATCCAACTGGTCAAGCTCTGAGGTGCTACATTGTGGTGACCTCTCTATCACAGATGCAGTAGAGTCATCAGTCTTATCAGTGGACATCTCCTGGCTGTTTTGAAAGTGAAGGCATCATGGTCTGTTCCTTGAAGGGGTCACTCCTGCTTCTTTTGGGGGATAGTCATATTCTCTACCCATTTCAACAGCTGCGTCTTCACTGATTCCTAACAAGAAAGAAACAAACAAAATTGTTAGTGTTATGAATCTCATTTAATAAAACTGAATCCAGAAATTAGTAGATACAGACACATGTTGGCCTGATTTACATATAAAATACCTCCTAACACCTGTGTTAGATGTTTACACTTTGTCGGGCAAGTATACAAAGCTGTATTTGGAAACGTGAATAGCAGACTATTGACATACCTACTGAGCTCCACTGGGTGCAGATTTGTCCTGTAGCATTAGGTAGAACACTATGACACACTTTGCCATAACAGTAAGTTCATGGCTACATGGGTACTGGAAGGCATCCCCAGATGCTGTCGTAATGGAAATCATGCTTGTCACTATATTTCTGATTAATTGACAGTGAAAACCTTTAGAAAGGGTGTAGTCTCCTTCTTGTCCAGCACACTGCTTTTCAAAAAAGATTTCTTGACTGCCCCAACTCTGTGTCTGTGTATAAGACATACTGCAGGCTTAGAAACTGCACTATTTTGTTGATATCATGCTGGTCTCTTGGCTTTGGAGAATGTTGAGTGCATGGAGATGGATGAGGGCTAAGAGGGGGGCTGAAATCATAGGTCCCAGAGGAGGTGTCTGGTCTACACAAGTCTGATTCTTTGTCCTGTACCTGAGAAACATATATTTAATGGTAACTATAAGGCAAAGAACACTGACCGTAAGAACAAAGAAATAATAAAAAAAATACAGTCTTTAAATGTATAATGGTCATGAAATGATTATTCAATAACAGAATATACTGCACGGTTATGTTAAAGATTGGCCCATATGAAAATTTGTCAAAAATGTGATTACCTCACTTTTACCATGAGTAGATCTTTAAATGGTTCCCCTTCTGAAAAAAGTGCTCTGACCCAGGAAAGAGACCACATAAATCCTCCTTAGAGAGGCTGGGTAGCATGTATGTGGTTATATTAGCAACTGAAAACACATTTATGCACACATTAAATGATCGAGCAACTTATTATTTTCAACAACTTCAATTTTCAATCCATTTAAAAGTGGCATTTTATAGTAATTCACATCATTACAATATCCAACATTCTAATACAGCACAGTGGTGCAACGGTAATGTTGTCACCACACAGCAAAAGGTTTTCTGGTTCAATTCTCAGCTGGGATACCTTCTGTGTGGAGTCTGCATGTTTTCCCTGTGTTCATGAGGGTTTCCTCCCACAATTCAAAGACATGCATCTAGAGCATTTTTCCCTGGGCCGCTGCTGAAAATTGGCTTCATTCCAAGTTGGACTCTCCTTGTTTAAAAAAAAAAAAAAATATATATATATATATATATATATATATACACATTTTTATCCAACTTCTCTTAAGGTGACTTTTATAGCAATGAATAAAAGAAGTATAATGTGTCATAGAATGCAAAAGCACTATAATTAAACATTTCACCCAAGCGATCCCTTCAGTTATGTCTCCAGGTATGCACAAGCAATAAAGTCAAACATTTGACAAAAGCATATCGTAAAATACAAGGAAAGACACTACGTCTTACAACCTCATCTGAAAGAGAAAAAAATCATTGCTCATTTACGCCATAGGAATGACCCAGTTAACAACTCTGAACTTGCTTTTCAAATGTAGAAAATCTGCACCTTCAGCTCAAAAACTGATCTGGATTTTTTGAGTCATTGTAGTTATTTATTGCTAACAGTTGACTTTAACAATTAGCACCTAGGTGGGCCCAGTGGCTTAACTAGAGTTTGTGCCACCCAGTGCAGTTTTTGAGTTTGACACCCCTCACCTCTCCCCCACACAAAATAGAATATACCTTTTGTCGGGATTTTTCCGATCATACCTGTCAGTCCACAAACATTTAAAACATAAAAGAGAAGCAAAATGCTCTGGATTATGCAGAACACTGCACAATCAACCAGAAATGAACCCACTATTATGCCTTTGGCTCCACTACACAGCTTTTGATTGGTTCATATAATGTCAATTGGCATCGAGGCCCCCCAGAGCAGCAGCTTTTGGAGCAACCCCCCTACTCATCCAAAGCAGCCCTAGCCAGTCCAGTGTTCATGACTTGGCTTTTTCTCCACAGTTACCATAAATACTGTTCAAACCTGAAGGACCAAACCACAGCATAACAGAGTAAAATCATAAAATTTAATAATGTTTCGACCGCTTTTGCAGCTAACCAAGCTGCTTCATCAGACAAAAAGAAATGAAACTTCCAACATATTTAAAAGACTAACAACCAATAGGACAGATCTCCTAATCAGCTAATTAACTTAATTATGAAACAATTTATTATAAACATTATAAAATCGTATGATTTTACTCCATTGTGCTGCGGTTTGGTCCTTCAGTTTTGTTATTTTTTTCATTACTTGGTTATTTTCCTGGTGGACCATTTATCTGCACTGCCTTACTTGTTTTCTGGATTAGATTCTCATCAAACCTGTTGCATACTGCTTTCTTATTTACTTCTACAATAATTACAGATATCGAAATAAAATAGCACAAGCACTGATAGCCATTTGCTAAACAACTAATACAGTGTCACAACGGCAAAAGACTTAGCATGGCCAGTACACTTCTCTGTTTTGAAACTCATTGAAATGGCATTAAAATGCACATTCAAATAAAATGCATCTGGCCAGTGGAGGATTACATTTACCTTTGGCCATTTTCAAACCAGACTCCTTACACACATTTTTAGGGCCATGCATATATGTATGTGTTCTTTGAATCACCTTCCTGATTGTATTAAATTATATTCCTTGTATAATACAGCACCACTTGTTAGAATGTGTTTTAAATTTGTAGTTTTGAATATTCTTTCAGTAAGCAATGAAACAAAATGTATGAACCAATAATGACAAAACTCATTTCAGAAAATTTCAAACATAAAAGGACACTCAGACATCTGTCATTACAATCCACCAATATCAGTCAATAAGCACAATTTCTGCAGAAGTAAAAATCATCTGAATAATTCCATATTAAAAAGAACTGTAAGAGGTTGCTGCTGGCAAAGAACTTTACATTTCAGTGTTTCATCTTTAAATTCAGTGTCTGCTGCCCTTGAAGAATTAAATTCCTGATGTTACATTAAAATGTTACATTAAAAAAATTGGTAAGCTGGTAATATTGCAATATGAAAGGACTGACAAACCGACAAGTTCCCAGTTAATAGGCATCTCATACAAAGAAGGGCACACAGGAGTGCAGAACCATATCCCCCCTTAAAATGCACCAAATAATCAGCAATCAAAGAGCATTGCAATATCAGCACTCAATCTACATGGTGTGAGAGTAGAACCCATAGCCTTCTCCATTAAAAACAAGTATACTCCCTCCCGTTGGGAGGGTGGCCTAATGGGTAAGGTGTTTGCCTTACAAACACAAGGTACAGGGTTTGAGTCTCACAAGGGATAATTGGCTAGGCTTACAATGGCCTGCAAGGGCAGTTAGCTTAGTACTAATCTATGAATCTATGAATCTATGAATCTGAGCTACTAATGCTTTCAAATACTTTACCACAATACTAGTGATATGATTTGCTAAACAACAGTTGCACATTGTAAACAGACTTAGCATATAAGCAGCACTAAACTTCTCTTCCCCTGAAGCTCTCATCTCCTAGTAAAATGCACTTGACACACACTTTCTTGTAAAATGCACTTGACACTCAGCCATATCTCTCAACTTTGTAGCATGAGATATCTGGAAAAAGCCAAAATATAAACCAGAGCCACATTTGAGATATTACTTGTATATCTTAGAAAGTTGCTAGAATAAAAAGTTTTTATTACCATGCATTTCCTGAAAGTGCTAATACTGTATAAGCTAACAAAGTTATGACTAGATACAAGCTATAGGCAGAGAAATGCACCAAATTCAACCATCAGCCAGTTAAGTTTACAGTGTCTTTACAACCAATACAGACAACTAGAACAGACCATTAATCTCACCATACTGTTGTGATACATGTAGTTAAATCAAGATTTAATAAGCCAAGCCTTTAAACTGATAAAGTTTATACTGTATGAGGTTTATCTGCTAGGCAGGTTATTGTATAGCCACCAGAAACCGCAAACTCACAAATATCCATTATTGCATCCTCCACATGCATATTAAACACGGTTGACCTCCCTCACATCTACACTTCTGTGACCAGACCAGTGCTTCTCCTCAAAGGACGTGCACCAGAAACATCCTATCTACCTTGGTCTACCTACTCTCTACCAAGAGTGTATTTACCTTCCAAGTACATAATAAATGTGGGTGTCCCCCCACACATCTATACTTTTGTGGCCAGATCAGTGCTTTTCCTCAAAGGACGTGCACCAGAAACATCTTAACTACCTTGGTCTACCTACTCTCTACCAAGTGTGTATTACATCATCCACATGCATATTAAACACGGATGTTCCCCCACATCTACACTTCTGTGGCCAGACCAGTGCTTCTCCTCAAAGGATGTGCACCAGAAACCTCCTAACTACCTTGGTCTACCTAATCTGTACCAAGCATGTATTGCGTGTATGCTCTCAAAGTTTTTCTGTTCTTGCCAGGGTGTTTTTCTACCTACGGCGTGCACACTAGATATCCTAAAGCAGTTTCCTACAACCGGACCCTCCCTCCCCCTTGAAACCTCTTTTCCCCACCACCCGAATTTCTCTCAATAAGATATATCACAATTCACCACTAGATGGTGGCACACCCCCATTCTTAATCAATAGCACATCATTTTTATACTACTGTCCTGCCGCACTGCTTCACCTTGTCTCAGTATAATTATTCCCCTTTCTGTTGATTCCCTAGCTGGTTTTAGCCACCGTCCCTGAAAAGAAGCCCCTCATTTTTCACTTCTTATTTCACTCACCTGCTACCTGCCTGCAGCCTTGTGTATGTCACAGTAGTTGTATCCTCACTGATAGTGTTTTGTTAAATTTCTCTTACGCCCATTTCTCCTTCTCTGCTCTGCCTGCTCCGTTCACCCTATGGGCTCACTCCGCTCCCCTACCCTGTGACATTTCCCACCCACCACCACTACCTGCACCTTTATAGCCACACAAACCCTTCCCTCTAACCATCTCCTTCCAATCACGTATAACCTCCAATTACAACCCACCCACTTCCAACCTCATTAATATTCCACCCACTCCAGCAAAATGCCCACTATCTCATCACTCACTATTATACCAACTAGCTTACTAATCTCTCTCACCTGTCTTACCTATCTTACATATCTGCCTAACACACACCTTACTTCTCACTCACATGCCACTTCCACAGACAACCAAACTCCCACCTCAGCTTACATACTCATTTCTCCTGAACTCTTTCCTTCCAACCCAACCTATCTATTCAAACCCTAAACACTCCCCACCTTACACTCCCTGTACTCTAATTGTAATTATCATACAAGAAAATCGCTCCCCCTACATAACCCAGGTTCCCTCTCCCTAATATACCACCTCACACAACTCCTCCACTATATCTCTCTCTCACTCTCCAGCGACATCCACCCTAACCCCGGACCCAACTCCAGCACTATACTCACAAGCGACACCACTCAACTCCCAAAACCTAAGTCCATCTGCCTGACTACACTTAATGCACAAATCCTTAGGAACAAAATCCCTAACCTCCGTGCCTGGCTTTCTCATAACCACCCTGACATAACCGCCATCTCTGAGACCTGGCTTAAATCTTTCATAAAAGATAACAAAATTCTCCCACCAGGTTACCAAATCCTTCGCAGTGACAGCACTCACAGAAAAGGAGGTGGAGTAGCTATTATCTACTCCTCCTGCCATACCCTAACTCCTTACACCAACCACATCCCAGCCTTTGCCAATGCCAAAATTACAATAGGTCTATTAAAAATAAACAACTAAAAGTCCATATGCATCATTGCGTCCTATATTCCCCCAGGCGATAACAACAAGACACTTAAAGGCATCCTCTCCTGGTTTTCCTCCAACATCAAAAAATAAACCTATATCCTCGGTGATATGAACATTAACTGGGCCTGTATTAACTCTGAAATCCCTTCCCTTACAATAAATCTGTACAGCCTCTCCTAACTATAAACTCTCCAACCAGACCAAATAAAGATGGTACTTCTGGCACCATCATTGATTGGATCCTAACAACTCATCCCAACTTTAGATCTAATGCTGGAATACTACCAGACCCTCTCAGTGACCACTTACCAGCTTTTGCCAACCGTCCACCCTCTGTTCTACAAAAACAGTACCACTACACTCAAACCTGCAACCTCTCCTCTTTTCAACCCTCAAAGTTTATCAGAATGTCTAAAGCATACTAAGTGGACCCCTCTAAAAACCCTTCCACTAGATAGTGCTATATCTTATTTCAACCAGTCATTCCTCACCCTTCTAAACCAGTAAGCCCCCCTTAGGACCAAATGCATCAAAACCAATCCCTGCCCCTGGCTATCAAAAGAAACTAAATTTACTATGTGCCAGCGAGACAATAAATAGAAACAGTATCAAAAAAATAAAACCCCCAACTCTCTCTTAGAATTTAAGCATTTTCAGAACTCCACAAAAAAACTAATAACAAAAGATTGCAAAGCCTACTACTTCAAACTCCAATCCATCCACTCATTCAACCGTAAAAAATTCTGGGACACAATCTCCTCCATTCTCCACCCTGGTTACAAAGATAATCCCTGCAAAAACCCCAACCATACTGACCTAGAAACTGGCACACAATTCTACTCATTCTTCATAGATTGTTTTGCAAAACTATCCACCTCCTTCCCTCATACCCCCTCCAAACCCATCCCCTCTTGCCCCATCCTCCCAACCACCCACCTCCCTCCTACGCCTTCAGCCTAATACCCATCCCCACAAGTACAATAAAAACACTTCTCCTCAAACTAAAACCCTGTCACAACACACCCAACAATCTACCTTCTACCTTCCTCAAACTATCTGCAGAAAGTATATCCTATCCCATCTCTATTCTTATAAATAGATACATATAAGAATCCTACATCCCTACTAACTGGCATCATGCTTACATCATCCCACTCTATGAATGTGGTAAAAACACAGACACCACCAATTTCAGACCTATTGCCATACTTTCTCCTCTTTCTAAACTACTAGAGAAAACCATCCATGCACAACTCATGACTTACCTAACCCTAAACAATCTCCTCTCCCCTACTCAACACGGGTTCCTCCCCGGCCACAGTACCATGTCTGCCCTTCTTTCATTCCTTGAAACCATCAACTGAGCACGCAACATTGGCAAATTCATACCTACATTATTTCTAGATCTCTGTAAGGCATTCAACAACATCTCCCACACCTTAATCCTATCCCAGCTCTCGACCCTACATCTCTCTACCACCACCTTAGCCTGGTTTTCCAGCTACCTGTCTGAACACCAACAAGCTGTCCAATGGAAAACATCAACCTCTCCCTTCCTTCCTACACCCACCGGCATTCCCCAAGGTTCTGTTCTTGGTTCTCTACTCTTTAACATTTTCATCAACAACTTCCACCATTCCATTCCTGAATCCTCAGTCATCCAGTACACAGATGACTCAGCTATCATCTGGTAATCCTCCTGCCCCTCCGAACTGCTATTAAAAACCCAACTAGACTTCTCCAGAACAGAAACCTGGATGCAATCCAACCACCTGGCCCTAAATGCTAATAAAACAAAACTAATGATTTTTACACCTTCCAGAAACTCCAATATCAACAAGAACTCATTCTCCATATTTAGCCAGAATAACACCCCTTTGAAATTGTTCCCTATACCAAACCTCTAGGCATCATCATTGATGAAAACCTAAAATTTGACAGCCATAAACACTCCTCAATCAAGAAAACCCATAAAAAAATCGGTCTCCTTTACAGACACAACCGCTACCTCAGCCCCTCTACCCGGCAAACTCTTGCATCCACCTTCCTTCTCTCTTCTCTTATATATGGTGCTCCCTTATTCATGAACCTCCAGCTTGGCCTACGATCCAAACTCAAATCCTGTTACCACAAAATGTGCAAATTTCTAACTAATGCAAAAACTCATACCATCACTGCCACTCCATGCACACCCTCAAATGGCTCAAACTACCAAACTACCTGAGATATCTCCAACTTACTACTGCCCACAAGCTCATCTTCAAACCTGAAAATTGTCCCTCTCTCACTACATTCTTAAACCCCTACATACCAAACCACTCTCCCATATCCAAAAAACAAAATCTTCTACAATTCTACAAACCCTCATATCCTCCTGGCCAACTACTGATATCCTGCTACAGAGCTAAACAGTGGAGCTCTCTTCCCTCCCACCTACACAATCTATCTAAACATAACAATTTCAAATCTTACCTGTTCTGTCATCTGTCTTCTAAATGGGAATGCCCTTGTCACATTACAACTTAAGCACTCCCAACTTAAGTACCCCTCTAACCCTCTCTCTTTCTCCTCTCTATTGTTTTCAGCACTTATATCCCATACCCGCTCTATGGGAATCCTCTCCCCACCACTGATGTAATACTGTTTTCCAGTACTTGTATGCTTATATTGCAATACTCAATGTATAAGAAGATCCACTCTCTATGTTGTAATACTGTTTCCAGTACTTGTATGCTTGTTTTTCAATTCTCAGTGTATACGTAACTTACTGTGTTCAATGACTATATGTTTTATATTCAATGTACTTTATATTTCTTGATAATTATCTTTATCTTGAACATATAAATATTGTACCATTTTTTTTTCTCTTTGAGCTTTTCTCCCCGGGCCTCCGCTGAAAATGGGCTCTTCTCGGCCCAGTGGATTTCCCTGGTCATCAAACTGAAATAAATAAATAAATAAATAAATACATAAATAAATAATCCTGGATAGATACAATCAAAAGTAAACATTAAATGTAGAGTTAGAAATCACTACAGTACAGCTAAATACAAATGCCTGCAATGGAGCATTGTTACTAAAGCAGATTTCAAAAAAGAAAACTACAATACATACAGTAAATAAAGATAAAAATATTACCTTAATCTGGTAAGGTATCCAAAAACTTACAGTAAAACTACTGCAATAATGGCTCATACACACCACTAAGGCATGCAGGAGACAGTAGAGTAGTTAAAAGTGAAAGAAAATATGGCACCAAACACTGGCTGAGACTGTTTGAAGGTAGCAAGACAGTATGGAAGTAATGAAATGAAAGTACAGGACAGGAATATGTCCAAAAAGATTAGGTGCAGGAATACATACAGAAAGTGAAACCAGACTGCATCTATCCTATCACTGGAAATGTAAGTAGAATACAATAATCAGTATTTAGACAGAATATTTAGGAATGCAAAGGAAAGGGTAAAAGGAACAGAAATGCAAGATATTGAACTGTAGTATAAGGTAGGGTTTACTAGATATCACAGAGTTAACACAAAGCAGTGAGAGGAGGTAAAAAGGAAGGAAGGAAATGTAAGGGGGGGCAAGTATGTGCAGTGAAATAGAGATGAACAAGAAGGGTAATGGCAAAGGTGGTACCCAGTGGTGTGTAGAGAGCCTTACAAAGAATACATAGGTTATAGGGGAATAATAAAATTAATTTCAAACATTTATTTTATTTCTGTGTGCTGCAGACCAGAGATTTGAAGCACTGAGTTTGGTGTAGGTGTTATATGAAATTCATGTTGGGTGATTAGAACTTTACAATTTTAGTTTGGTGTGCTACATACTGGAGATTTAAAGCACTGAGCTTGGTGTAGATGTTACTTGAAATCCATATCTGGTGATTTGTAGACTTTTACAACCTTAATCTGCAAAGTATCTAAAAACTTACAGTAAAACCACTGAAATAATGGTTCATACACACTACTAAGGCTTGCAGGAGACAGTAGAGCAGTTAAAAGTGAAAGAAAATATCATGGCTTATCAAGTGGAGGCCACACACCTTGCACAGGCCACTGAGTTTGCAGATGCTGAAAATCTGGTTGATTTTTCCCCTTGTTACACAATTTGCAACAACAACCAAACTTTTGTACACATCAAGTACTATCTTGGGGATGTGATAGAATAGTACAACAGTTCAAATGGCTCAGTGTGTTCCCAGATATAAAGTCTCCCAATACGCATTGACTGCTACTGAAGATATTGCACACATTCATGCATTGCATACTAAATAAATAGCTCTAGATTGTTTCATACATTTAAAGTGCTTTGTTCACTTAAGATCAAATTGTTATTGATATTGTGGCATTCATTTGAAAAATTTAGACTATTATCCTAAACAAGGGACAAACTGCCCAAACCTTAGAAAGAGCTGATGCAAGAAAACAGTTACTATGAAATTATGAAACTGTAATCATTATGTGATCTCTCTGTAATAAGCAAGAACCTGTTGGATGTGAAATAATGTAAGTCCAACCTGTTAAAATTTGTAATAAATAGTCAAATGTTCAGACTGTTTCTCTAAGAAGTGCAGAGGGGAAAGCTGCATGGGGAAGGTGTGGGTAGAAAGGAGGATATGGGGAAGGAAGCAGGACCAGATAAACAAACAAACAAACATGGAGTACACAAAGTCTAACCTAAGTGGTGGCAACACATGGGGGTGGGGCTATAGACACAGACTGACAGAGGGTAGGCAACTAGTGATGGGGAGAAATGGGCTACAGAGTGTAGGTAATGAAAAAAAGAATAAGGAACAAAATGATGGTGATATTAAAGGGTGATGAAAGCCTGCCAGGTTGACATCATGGATGGGTTCCACATCTGTTGGCCCATTTATTAGGATCAGCCAACTACATGACTCTATAAGCTGCATAAGGAAGTTCTCCAGGACATCAGTGCTGTCATGAAGCTGCCAGTCCACCTCAGTCCTCACCAGCTCTCTCACTTCTTCCCAGGTGAACCAGGAGGACCCCCCCATAGTACTTTCAGATCAGGAGCCTATATCCCATATTAAAGAAGCAGAAAAGGTTGCCACCAGTGAGACCTTCAAATCCTCTTCCACAGATTGACCTTAATCATCCTGCAGAGAGGCAGGCCTGTGGACTGCTGGAGAAATAGCTGTGAGCACAGTTGCCATTGCAGAGTACTGTGGCTATCCTCTCACCTCTGGCTGAACCATGAATGAATCTGCAAATAAAGAAAATAGAGAACAACAAAATAACAAATCAGCATAATAAAAAAGCAAGCAATGAAAAGAAAGGTACACATACAACTGTTCAATTGTATATTGCACATTTTATTAAACTATTATATTACTGCCAGCAATACACTACACAACCTGGCAAGCCTGGCTTGCCTGTTCCTGCAGATTATTGTATTGTTTTCAATCTCCTTTGGTATTTTAAACCATAAAACAAACAGTAACGAGCACATTGCATCCTTAACAGCAGACAAGTTCAACTACAGGTGCTAGGCCTATTGTATAAAGACAATGCAAGAGCAAAATAAGGAGGCTTCCACTCCCTAACCTCTTCTTCCCACTGGAAGAGAAGGTTTGGGTGGTGTATCTTCAGATCAATGTATTTATGCTGGCACTGCTCACCACAGCTAATGATGGCAGTAGCATGACTCATTACACTGACAAGCTGGTGTCTGGCATCCACTTTATAAACAATGACATCATAATGCCCCAGCAAATACTCCTGATGATCTTTCGACAGCAGGTGTAAAAAGATTTTGCACTCCCCACTGACCAGACAGAAACTCTGCCTTCTGAAACCATGTCCATTCACTAGGACAAGTTTAGGGGAAAAAAAATGGTAGACAGTGTGCACAGCCTCATTTTAAGGATGCTATGTGACTTATATTGACAGGCAGAATTGTAATGAGAAGCACATTTGCAGCAGCATAATGGACATAGTCAGTAGCACAATGCCAAATGACATTAGCACAGCTGGGCTTTACAAATGATGAGTAACCTCCGACTCCATGTATGACCAGGAATGGGCTTCATAGCATAGGCTAGGTATTATATCATATAGCATCATGGATACAGTTCAGAGATGAACACACTAAATCATGCTATTGGCATAATGACTGTACTATGAGTCATATTTTATTGTGATAACAATGTCCTCATCATTTTATGGGAAATGCTTAATAGCAAGCAACTCAGGAGATCTTTATATAGTAGATATCAGAGTATATCGCCATATAAGCAAATTGAGAGTAGACAGGTCAACTGGTAATTAACATTAGGAGTTCAGTGACTGCAGAATGATTTATGAAAACAAGATAGAGTGTCACACAACAGAGGGTGTGCATTTCTGATTCTTGTTTGAAGTTACTGGTCTACAAATCCTGTATGGAAGATAGTTGTTGTGGATTGCATGAAATCAGTTATTGCTGCTAACATTGTAATGTCCTGCAAATTTACAACAGTTAAGTATTTTATATCTGATGTGTTGGCCAGAACCTGAGGTATTAAAACCACTCTAAATAATTATTTTTTCCTTTTAAATCCTTCAGGCTTGCCATATGCTGTACCCAGTAATATGTACAAAGTCATCATGGCTCCTGATTGCTGTCCACTGAGTTCAGCCACAAGTCAACACTGAATGTTGGTGTTTTATGGTTACTGTTAGAAAGTGGATTTTAGTAGATGGATGTCTGGAGATCTAAAAGCTCTGTCACCATAAGCCTTCTTCTAGCTGCCATGCCCTGCAGTGGAATGTGCAGGGTAACACTGCATAGAGCATGACAGGGGGCTGACAGAGTGGAGGAATGCTAACATCTGTGCGGTCACAGAAACCTGGTTCAAAGCTGCAGAGAGCAGCCCAGCCTTACCTGGTTACTCATCCTATTATACATTCAGACCCCAGACTGTGGGTAGTAAAGCCAAAGGAGATGGAGTTTCAATATATATTAAAAACATACATACATCCAGGCTGGTCAAAGAGTATGATGCACAGGAGGCACTCCAGGTACAGTTAACCATTCACAAGACCCCTGCACAAATCATAGTTAGCTACTGGCCTCCAAATCTGAGTCAAGATGCCTAATCTGTCTATCTGCACCTTTTTGACTCTATCAAGATTCAACCCTTTACCCTGATCCTGGGTGACTTTAACTCCCCAAACATAGACTGTAAGAACTACTCATGCCAGAAAACAAATGCCCAGAGATTCCAAGATTTTGTCAATGCAAATGCTTTGGTACAGCTAGTTGATACCCCCACAAGAGGTGATAATACCTTGGACTTGATATTAACCAATATAAGTAACCACTGCAGCATCCCTGCAGTATCATCCTCCCTGGTAAGATCTGACCATAAAGCGATCACTTTCGAAGTCAATATCTCCCCTGACCCCCCCCCCTCTAGTTAGAGTCAAACAAAAAAAAAACGTCTCCAAAGTTGATTACAGCCTCCTGAGAGATGGTATAAACAGCTTCACAGCCTCCTCCCTCTCTCTAGGGACTGGCAGCAGTATCCAAAACTATACCAACGCATGATGCAAACATTTATATAGATGCATGGAATCAAAATACCTGACAGGACTAAACCATCCTTCGCAAGGAAGGGTAAACCTGTCTGGTGGACATCAGCAATAAATAAACTCTGTAACAAAAGAAAGAAATTGCTGTCCAGGACCAAGAAGGAGCAGGTGCCCAATTGGAAGCAATCTTTCCATAGCTTGAAAAAGCAAATAACAGCACTAGTGAAATCCTCCAAAGCAAACTTTGAGTTCAAATTAGCACAGCCAGCTTTAGGCATCAGCGAGCCCTGCAGTCGCTGGGGGCCTCCTGGTCCTGGGAGCCACCCAATTGCAGCAAGTCATTTTATTGCCTATCTGGACCTCTTTGAATCTATCAAGAAGGCCCCCAAATTGACATGTGCTGAGGCCCCCAAAAATGCTAAAAACAACCCTGGAAATTGGCCACATCTACTAGAGACAATCATAAGGCCTTCTTCACATATGTCTGCAATCTCAAAGGGAGCACCCAGATCTGTCCAGAACTGGTGGTCAAGAGCACCACATACACAAATGCTGTAGATATAGAAAACTTGCTGGCTGACAGATTCAGTGAAAATTTCACCCCTCTGTCCCCCCATCAGTAAATCAGGACATTCTCAGTACCCGCCCCTTCCCCTTATATTTAGGGGTCAGGTCATCACTGCTCTCTCAAAGGCAAAAAATACAGCCTCCATGGGACCCAATAACATCCCAGGTTGCATCCTGCATGAACTCAGGAAGGAACTTGCAGCATCATTAGGTGCCCTATTCAACCAAAGCCTGAGTACTGGCTTTGTTCCAGCTGAGTGGAGCACAGCCACTGTCCTCCCTTTACACAAAGGTGGAGCATCCACTGATCTGGGACATTAGAGACCCATCAGCCTAACTAGCCTGAACTGCAAGGCCATGGAATGGATTATCACAGACCTCATTAACAAGGACATTGGAAACCTCCAAACATGCAGTCCCACACAGATTGGCTTCATCAAGGGGAGGCCATGTCTATTAAATCTGGTTGACTTTATTGAGACAGTCACTAAAGACATGGATGAAGGGAAGATGGAGCACACCGCCTACCTTGACCTGGCCAAAGCCTTCAACAAAATTCCCCACTCAAGCATAAGAGATGGGGATCTAACTGGTTCACTGATAGAACCCACCTAGTCAAGGGGAAGCCATCTCAAGCAGTAGACCCATATCGAGCAGAGTATCGCAGGGTTCAGTCTTTGGGCCCCTGTTATTTGGGATATACTTTTCTGAGGTGAAGGCCAAGACAAGTGGGCTATGGCTGACCAAGTTTGCAGATGACTGCAAGCTGGGTGCTGTCATCAACTTTTCTAGTGACTTGGACATCCTTCAAGAGGGACTCACCAAACAAATGACTGGTGCCAGAAACATGGCCTCAAGCTGAATACCAAAAAATTAATCATCATTCCCCTTTGGGGAGAGTGACATCCCTACAAATTATCACATTAATAACAATGTCCTAAGCACACAATCAGTTGTGAGGGATTTGGGCACCCAGATTTATAGCAACTTAAATTTTTACCACCATGTTGCTTCCATTGTACAGAAAGCTATCCACATGGTCCAACTCATAAGTAAGGGTATCTCATCCAGGGACAAGGAGATCATAACATCCCTGTATTCTTCCCTTATAAGGTGCATTATTGAGTACAGTGCCCCATTTGTCATGTACCTCGCAAATCATATGCAGGAGCTCGAGAAACCACAGAGGTTCCTCACCAGGAGATTCCAGGGCCTCAAACATCTACCATACACAGATCGGCTAAAGGCCCTATCCCTCTACTCAGTTTCATACAGACTCCTCAGAGGTGACCTCTGTCTGGCATACAAGGCAATCTTGGACCCCACCTTGATGGGATTGCTGCATATCTGCAAGGCAACTTCCAGTCGAGTAACCCGCATGCATGGCCTCTACCTGGTCTGTGACATCAATAGGACTTGTTGGTGGGACAGATATGTTCCAGAGACTACCCCATCTGTGGAATAGACTCCCTCTCCATATCAAGCAGAGTACTTCTTTACCCCTTTTTAAGTGCAACCTGGATAACTGGATGGGAAATAGAAAATACATCCTGGGATTCCACCTGTGTCCCTACTGGACAGGGGCATCGGGTGCTGATTTGTCTAAACATGGGCTAAACTCTTGGCTAGGCCTATAAGGGCCTCAGGGCTAATAGCCTAGTAACTTCCTATGATCCACTGATTAGTTTGAGAAAGCACAATGGATAGGTAGGACAGGTTGCAGTCCTCTTGGGTTGGAAGGGACTCAACTTAGGTTCATAGGTAGTTATTAGGCATGCCGTTCAGAAAACCATTAACGAGCCTAGACCAAATTACCAGTAGCCCCAAAGCAATAGCTGGTTAAATGACTTGCTCAAAGCCATGGAGTAGGCAAATGAAGTTTGTAGGAATCAGACCCTGTATCACAGGAAGCATCTCATTGAGAGCTCATAGCCATAATCCTCTGCACTAAGTGACATACATGACAGGACACAGGAAAAAAAAGCAAGACAGGTTGCTGTTCTGTTTTGGACCATCATCCCGACAGGACATAGAGATGAGAGTAACTCTCAGTTATGCACTGTTCACATCAAGCATAGTTAACATGCCATCAGCAGACACTCTATGACACAGAGCCAGAATGGTTAAAATATGTAAATGTACAGAACTAGTACCATAATAAATGTGCTGGAGACAGTGTGGAAGCAAATATTGCCTGGCAGGGATAGTCAGGCATGCACGCACTGATCTACACATGTAACCCAATGGTATGCACTCCTGGCATGGAGTCAAAGGAATGGCAATGGCTATAGAATTTCCCTACATAGAAGATGAAAGTGCAACTACAGGCCCTATGCACACATGCCATGTATATTCTTGGGAAGGGTAAAGGTAACATGGGTTTTTGGGACCAAGTGTGGCAGAGGCTGAGGCAGGACATCAATCCAGTAGGAGACCATAACAGGACAATACAAAAGGTATGTCACAGGATCAGTGATATACTGCATGCCAGGACCAAGGCAAGGCACAGAAAAGTACCAGAGACACTGACCACCATGCCTGGACAACAAGCACAGCAGCATCTCACAGAGGTAAAGGAATTCCAGGTATTCCTAACCTGGAAAAGTAAGAGTACCCTCATACCTAATGGTGAAAAGCACATAGAAGCTGGGCTATTAACCATTGCATAAGTGCCTGCAGGGGTGTCTGAGGTGAGCAGTGGTACATATCATTCTTGAAAAACAGTGACTTGCACCTGTGAGTGGTTTAATCAGACAAACATATACGCTTTTATGTCCTCCAGGGTAATCAGAGTTGCAACAGTACCATGCTGCACCACAAGGTACATATGTGACCAGAAGCTATGTATATGATTGGCATACATCAGTCTGTGTACCATCTGATGTTGGGAGTCAGACCTACCATTCACAGGTTATAAGGGTACAGGATCAAACACAATAGTTCAGAACATGCCTGATGTCAGGGGGCCACAGCTGACTGTCGGTGATGACACCATGCAAGTGGTACTGTCCAATAATATAGTACAGCTGTCATCAGTGTAAGCAATGGAGAGTGCTGTCACATCACCTACAGCTGGGTTGGCTAAAAATGGGCATGCTGAATCTCTGGTTCAATGAGTGTTGTCCTGTGTCTGTTAGACTGAACCCCCCCCCCCAGCTAGAGTGTTGGCACCACCATGGATTGCATCAGAGGGCTACACTGCCTCTGAGGTCAGAACACTCAGTACAAGGAAGGGGCTTCTAGGTGACCATTGCCACCATAACTCCTGTACATTCACAGACTTGGATGTTAACTCCATCTTCAATCAGTGGATTTATAGCTTAGTGATCTAGGTAGAGATAGTCATGTCAGTGATGTTGAGTGTGCTGTGTGGCCTGTCTGAGGACATGCAACCATTGTAGAAGCTGCAGGCATTCCACAGTGCATGCAGAGACACCTGACATATACATATCTGGTGCAGATGCACCTGGTGACAACAGTGATGGCCCAGTTGACATCCATTGATGCATCCATGTGGATGGGGCAAATGGCCACCACTGCCATGCTAGAAAATAGATGCATATTGCATACTCACATGCCAGATTTATGCGGTGAGAAGCTGGTATAATGGTTACAGTGTTTACCTTATAGATACAAGGTGCAGGGCAATTGGCTTGGCTTAAAATGGCCCACAAGGGCAGTTAGCCTAGTACTAATCTATGATACTATGATAGATGACACAGAGCATTGCAGATACAGCTGCACGGTCCACTGCTACCTCCACACCTAGGCATGGACACTCCCATGGATGGGGTTAGTGCTTTAATGACTAAGTATTGTGCATACCCCACTGAACAAGTGAATAAAGGTACTACAGTTCAGTGCTATTATTCTCCGCTGTAGCTGTCATAAGTGACACCTACCCATATCTATTCATGAGATCATGGATACGAACATCTTTTTATTTTATTTTTTATTTATTTATTTTTTGACCAGGTTATTTCAAATAGGCTAGTAGCCACTTTAGGAGATACCTAGGTGGCATTTATACTACTAGGGGAAATTTGGCCAGGACACCATGGAACTTGCCCTACTTAACATTGCTGTGAGTGGGACCTATTTTGCAGGGGCACTTCCTGTTTCCATTCCAGATGCAGAGGTGACCCTTACAAACAGGGAGCCAGATGGAGAGAAAAAGAGATGATGGAGTAGTGAAAGAAATGAAAGAGAAAGCGATATTGAGATCAAAGAATGTGTGCAGGATTCTGAAGAAATGTTTCAAGGAAACTTATTTGATTAAGATGACTGAGCAAGTGATGGATGTATAATTACAACCCTCCAGTCTGGAGAGTTGCAGGATGATTTACTTAAAGAAATAGTGGTGCAGAGTGAGCCAGAAAATAAAGAGACGTTTCCTGGGGGGATAGTATGAAGAAAATACAAAAGGAGGATGCAGAGACAATCCTTAAGAATAGTGCTGGGATGGAAAAGAAAACATACACAGAGGCAGTAAAAGAAGGCAGAAGAAAAAAAATGAAAACTGAAAGTACAAAGAAATGGACAGCTATAACATCTGGAACAATTTAATAGCTCCTTTGGATGTAAAAGCACCGAGATAAGAGCATTTATTCTTATTAACAAAGAGACATTTTGTGACATTTTATTTGAGACTGTTTTTTCAATAGAATATTTTCTTTCAGAATATGACGAAAAGAAACACTGTTATCCATGCAAGCTTTATGTGATAAAAAGCACTTAACAGGGAAACAAAAAAGAAATTTCATGTACAATTTCAGAGGTATAGAATGAGAGACTTTGAAAGGACATTTGAAAGCTTTATGTAAAGAAGTACTGGACATTGCAAAATTTTATGACAAAAGGCATTTATGTACTAGTGGCTGGGATTGTAATACTGTGTAAAAATAAAAAGAGAATACATTTTATAAATATATGGGTATACTTCTGTTTATCAAAAAATCACTTTTTCGAAAAACAGAAAGCCAAACACACTTTAGTGAAAGCACACTTAAACAAAAGTGCACTTTTGCGAACACCGATTCATTGAATCAGAAAAAGAAAAACCCACTAAAAACACATTTTTGCATGAGGGCAAGCCCCCCTGCACCCCCCCCATCACCGTTACTTATATATACTAACTCCGCAATTGTACTACAGTGGGGAAAAGGATATATTCCATTATCCCCACTGTACCATTCTTTGGTGAATTAATGTTCATGAAAGTGCACTTTTGTTTAACTGCACTTTCGCTAAAGTGGGTTCATCTTTCTGTTTTTTTGAAAAAGTGATTTTTTGATAAACAGAAGTAGACCCACACACACACACATATATATATATATATATATATATATATATATATATATATATATATATATATATAGTAAAATACTGAGGACAACCCAAAACACATTTTTTTTGTGTGTGAAAAAGGACATTTCATAAGTAACTGTGACAAAAGAAAATGTTATTTGTGGGGAAATGGGACATGATCCAAAAAAGTAAATTGAAATGTTATAAATGTAACAAAAATTGGACATTTATGGACAGATTGTAAAAATGAAAATAGAAAAAAAAAGAAAAAATGAACAAAGAGAAGGAATCTTGAAAGTAGTAGAAATAAAAGAAAAAGTGGGTGAGAAAAAATAATAAAGACGGCATAAAAAAAGGTTCTGAAATGTGATGAAGATGTAGACTGGGAGGTAGTAAAAGGGGAAAAAAGAGTTCTATTGGCAAAAAGGTAAAAGACAGCAAAATAAAATTTAAGGGGATAAGTACAAATGAAAAAAGAAAGGAAATAGATGAAAAAGAATACATACAGCTAAAGATTTGGGGTTAGTATAATGGTTACAGTGTTTGATTCCCAGACACAAAGTACAGTGTTTGATTCTCACCTTTGGGAAGGAAATTGGTTAGGCTTAGAATGGCCTATTAAGAAAGCAAGCCAAGTAATTAGGAATGAAATTATTAAACCATGAATCTAAGGAAAAGGGAAAATGAAAATCTTAGAGTGCTTTCTGTAAATGTGAATAATATTAGGAATATAGCAAGAATAATCCCCTGGATTCTCAAAAGCTTGCACAGCATGCATGATTAGTGTAAGAGGAAATTTTTCCAAAATGGCGGCTGAGCAACCCATGTATGTGCTCGTTTGATGTACCAAGCGCTCTAGCACTAGTGCTGCACGTTCCCAGCCCCTGTATGTAAACTACACCATTTGCAGGTGAAAACCATGCAAATGAGGTAAATCTGCCATCCAGGAAGCAGGAATCAGGGCATGCAGGACTAGCGTTATATGCAGAAATGTACTCGGTTAGTAACCAAGTATGGTACTGCAAAATCCAAAACGGAGACATGACAGCCCCAAATAAAGTCTGCATAACAGTGAGGAAGCATGCCAATGGCCAAGTAGAAGGCCATTGGCATTGCAAACAATGCAAAATGTACAAAATACAACTTTTATTATATGTCTGCCAATCACGGCTGTTGAAGCATAGAGCAGCAGTGCGCAAACAGGATCGGTGGAGAAATAAGAAAATAAACCAAAAAAAAAAAGCAGTCTAACTAAAATCAGTATTCTACCATGCAAGTCAATGGCAAGCAAAAGACAACCTGGCCAGTGAATAGTGGTTGCTAAGGGGGGAGGCACAGTGTGACACATGTAACCATGCATTAGCAGAGAATCCTATGCAAATGAGGGGAAGGATAGTGAATCCCGATTTTCCACAGCATGTGAGGCAGGTCCCAACAGTGTAAGAGTATGAATAGCTGAGTGCAAGACTAGGAGGTCGGTGACATCATGAGTGGGTGTGTTAGGCATACTGTAAGCAGAGTGGAGTCCTGTGGCTCAGGTATGCTTCCAGCTTAGCACAGCCAACCTAGGGGGTGTGTCTAAACCTGCCCAGCACTCTTTACAAAGTGTAAGTGGGTGTTCGTGCCATGCACCGGGATGTACAGGAAGAGAAAAGAAGTTAAACCAGGAAATAGCAGCAGTGTGCACATCCGAGTACTCTGTTTGTGCGGCGCAATCCCGGGCCCAAACAGAAGGGCAATGGGAAGGGAAATCAGCAGTAGAAAGGTAATCGAGAAGAACTAGCATATCTGGCAGGTGAAATGTATCAGAAGCAGCCAATTACACAGGCAGCAGCCAGCACAGCCCAGAACACTACTATAAACTAAGCAAACACCTTCCCCACTGGTTTTTCCCACACTCTACACCACCGGTGTATACAAGTGGGGAATGTTTAACAAACAAACCTACAAAATTAGAAGGGCTGCTGCAGGCAACATAGAACAACATGTGCAAGAGGCTGAGGGTGGTGAGGATGTGCATGCTGCTGAACAACCCACAGTGAGGAGACAGGGAAGAGTGCACAGATCCAGTGTAACCTACCAGAGGCTACATGAGCTGAAGATACTGGAGCACTATAGAGTGGACAGAGACCTCATACAGCAAGTAGTAGAGCTGTGCCGGCCACACCTGACACACCAAACCAAATGAGGGGAATCCATCCCAGTAGATACCAAGGTATGTGTAGGCCTAGGTATACTAGCCACAGGTACCTCCCAATGCACAACTGGGGATAACATGGGGATCTGACAGGCATCAGCATCCAGAGTATTTCACCAGTTCCTGGATGCCATGTCAGGACATGCCAGTGTATTTCTTCAACACCCATGAGGTGTTGACCAGCAATATGTGCCTTTTCCACCAAATAGAAGAATATCCTGGGGTAGTGGAACACCACCCGGGGAGCAGGGTAGGGCCTACATCAACTGCAGGGGCATTCTCTCCATCGACTGCCAGGTTGTATGTGATGCCCAGGGCATTATAATGAATGTGTGGTCTGGCTGCCCTGGAAGCTATGACGATTCCCACATATGGTATCTGACGCAGCTGTACCAGAGATTTGCCAGTGGGGACATCCCCTATGGTCACCTAGTGGGGGACGCTGGGTACACACTGGAGCCATGGCTGCTGATGCCCATCAGAAATGCACACACACCTGAACAACAATGTTATAATGAGGCACACGCACAGGCCAGACATATAATAGAGTGTGTGTTTGGGATGCTCAAGTCACAGTTCCAGTGTCTGAACACATCTGGTGGAGCCTTGCAGTATTTACCAGCTACATGTACCCAAATTGTTATGGTATGTGCGATGCTACACTATATGATCCTGTGGAAAAAGCTGCAGCAGGAACAGCATGGGGCAGAGCCACACAGCCCCCCACCAATGCCAAGGCCTGCACAGGCACAGAGTGACCCAGAGGAAGAATAACCTGAGCCTGCCCCAGTAGGCAGAAGGAGGCATGCCCAATATGCCCTGGCCTTGGCAAAGAGGCAGCGCATAGCACATCCACTGACACAGTATGGTCCCAGGGAATGACACCTCTCTCCGACTCGCACATACAGTAAAAGGGATGCCAAACATTACACCACCTGTGCTCAACCATGTATAGGGAGTGGGCTATGTGCATCCAACCCAGGCAGCCCTCCATCACCATCCGCAAGTCTGGCACACCCACAAGGTAAGTCAATCAACCTACCAATTGCCAAATGGAGTAGAATGTGTTGTCACCTGTAGCTATGTTATGGATGTGAGCATGCAAGGGAGTTAGGCGGCTGAATATTACGGCAGCAGACAGTAGACACCTATAGTGGCACCCTGACATGTGTAACACACACTGGAGTCACCATAGTTTCCAGTACTGCACAGGGTGACAAAAACCACTGCAGGAAATGTGCTTTGCGAAATGTGTGTCCATATGACCCACACATGCCAGTCAGGACAGTTCACATACCCAACAACAGTTGCAGCCAGCAGGACAGGTAGAAACAAACCCAAACAGGGCCTGTGCCATGGCCCCAGAATGATGGCCAGGGTTAACCCCAACTCCAGACCTACACAGACAGACTACAGCAGGGCAGGCAGTGGGATGCCAGTTCTGAAGGGTAGGATGTCAGACAATAATATGTAGGGCAACCAAAGCCACAATCTGTAGTACACAGGTGTGCCTCTAGACAGCATGATAGTTAGCAATACAGAAAGAAATGGAGTGCATGACATACTAGTACAGTCATAGCAAATGTGTACATGTGTCATTTGTGCCCCCATCCTACATAGCAATGTAATGACAGTCAGGTGTGCCCCCCCCACTCCTATGTAGACATGTTGAAACAGTCAGGTGTGCCCCTACCCCCATTCCAGCATAGAAATGTAGTAACAGTTTGCCCCCCCATCCAGTGTAGAAATGTAGTAACATGCATGTGTAGGTATAATACGAGTGGAGCAGTGATGCCCAGAGGTGGCCAAGGTAGCAGGATAGGTTGTAGCATGTGCACAATATGCAGATCTGTGTGTGTTAGGATGGTGTGTGTTTCATATCGTGTGAGAGTGGTCCGTTTGTATGCATGTTGGGGTAAGACCTGGTGCCCATAGCCCAGTACGGCTGATGCCAGGAGAAGACCTCACACCTGCAGTGCCAAGGACAATCCCCACCAGTATGCCACCTGCCAGCAGTAAGCCAATGTAAATGTATGGTGGTAATATGTGTCACCATCTGAAAGACTGACATGAAATGGCTGTTGGGCTAGATATACAAGCAGTACACAGGGGCAAGTACCCCAGACATACAGTATACATTGTATCACTGTGAAATGGAGACACCCTTGGAATTGTACATACAGGTAAGCATCACAGCAACCGGTCCTATAGTAGGGGATACCGGTGATGCCCGGCCGAACAACTGCAGATCACAAAGGAAGTAGGACTGGTGTATTGAGAAACAGCTGGTGTACCTGCACATGCCAGCATACCTGGAATGGCCCATGCATATCTGTGTGTCAGATGCAAGTAGTGTCCATAGCACACATGCACCCAGCTCATGCAAACACCACCCACAGGTACCTCTCTGGCCATACCCTGCTGTGGGGAATGGGTACAGTATGACCCCTCCTGTACATGGCCATAGTGGAAGAATGCAGCATGCAGTGCAAGTGTCCCATGCAGGTGTGTCCCTAACTGTACGTAGCACCCTGCCAGCATCCACACCACCTGATCAAAACTGATAGAAGGAATGTGCATGAACACCCATCACACCTACCCTGTCACCCCAGGGGAATATACCGTATGGTGGTCTGTGACTGGAGGCTTGGCAGAATGCAATGGCCGGTCGGCAGCAACACCTAATGCCCCAGAGGCCTCTGCCAAAGGCCTGTGTCTCACATGTACTGCCAATGCATGTTAAGTCATGGACACCCACATAACAACATAACACACTCCACATAAGCCATATGCAAGGCCATGTGGACAAACCACAGTAACATGTCCACCATGTCCCACTGCATGAAATGTGGACCAACACTAACACACACCTGTGATGGAGTGATACCCTTAGGAGAAGTATCAGAGAATGTCTGCATAATGTATGGAAGAGGTTAGAATAACAGAGGGGGGTGGGTGGGAGCATGGCCAGCATGGAATGTGCAGGGTCTGACACCAAGCTGTGTGCCCACACAATCTCTGGCTGCAAATACACAAATGGGTGCCTACAAACCTGCCCGTACACCACAATAGGGTTAATGTCCTGACCCATGGCCACTGCCTCTGGGCAACCCATGCAAATCTGTACAGCTATGAGGCATTGCTACTGCTAGATAAGCCCATACTGTCTTGTCAATGTATGTACAAGTATGGTATCCCCCGCAAGCACTTTACCAAGGTGCTGAACTGGATACACAGACCCAGCAGCAAGTGTCTGCAGCTCCCCCTCCAGAATGGCATAATGTGCCATGAATACGTAGGTGTCTGCCCACAATATTGGACACAGCTGCAGTCACCCTTGTCCCCCAAGACAGCACTGTGAGCAAGAATGGCCATCTGGCAGTACAAGAAGACAGAAAACATCACTGTGTATGACAGTACACATGTCTGAATATCTCTGCTAACAGTGATACCATGCACCTGAAGCAGCACAGACACAATCACCTACAGTACACACTATCCCCTGCACAGTTTGTCCCCATATTGCCATATGATAGATGGATACCCAGCATAAACACCTTGCTACCTCTAGGTGTACAACACAAAGGCCTGCACTGGAGTACAAACTACCTGGTATTGATCCACACATTCTATACAGAGGGGCATACTGGGCATGCTCACACACGTAACCAAAAGAAGCCCATGTCTGCAAACAACTGTGGACCAGATATATCTGGTAGTCGCAGATGTTAGTGCAGACACTCCTCAGTATGCACCACTCATGCTTTGCACACACAGTGGATAGCAATACATGCATATATCCAAGGACAATACACTATAATAAGCCAAACGTATACGTACATAGATGCATGGGAGAGAGTGACTGTGACAAGGAGCCACCATTATGAGGCTTGTCCCACCCAGCACACAACCAAATGACCACAACTACATGATGCTCAGATGTCACTCACTGTGGACAGTAGCCACCGGTATCTGTCAGCATTACGGACTATGTGGTGCAAGTGCTAGCTGTGCAACATGACTGTACAAGGAAGTAGTCATCTAGCAGCTGTATACACGTACCTGTGGAATATAACCATGCATGTGGCCACATGTAGTGTGTCAACCTCTAGATGAATGAGTTATGGCTCATGCACACACACTGCCCTCCCCATAGTCCTACTATGGCAGACCAGCTGAGGTCATCCACTTTGAAAAACACCCTTGGGAAATATGTAGCCCAGTAATCTCCGTAGCACGTCCTGTAACTGCATACTGCTGTAGAGTGATAAAGTAGCTAGATAGGTGTTCTAACCCCAGATGTGGCAACTGTGTGTGTAAGTGTGTGTCTCTGTCTGTGTAGAGAGCAATGCATTTTAGGGTGGCCACACATATTACATTTCCTATACCCGTGTTTGGCAAGGCTGCTGATGTCACCCACCTAGAAATACACCTCTGGGAAAGTTGTAGCCCAGTAATTTTCATAGCGTGTCCTGTAACTGCGTACTGCTGTAGAGTGATAAAGTAGCTAGGTAGGTGTTCTAACCCCAGATGTGGCAACTATGTGTGTGTGTGTTAGTGTGTGTAAGTGTGCGTGTCTGTCTGTCTCTGTCTGTGTAGAGAGCAATGCATTTTAGGGTAGCCACACATATTACAATTCCTATACCCAACTTTGGCAAGGCTGCTGTCACCCACCTAGAAATACGCCTCTGGGAAGGTTGCAGCCCAGTAATCTCTGTAGCGCATCCCATAACTGCATACTGCTGTGGAGTGATAAAGTAACTAGGTAGGTGTTCTAACCCCAGACGAGACAACTGTGTGTGTTAGTGTAAGTGTGCATGTCTGTCTGTCTCTGTGTAGAGAGCAATGCATTTTAGGGTAGCCACACATATTACAATTCCTATACCTGACTTTGGAAAGGCTGCTGATGTCACCCACCTAGAAATACACCTCTGGGAAGGTTGTAGCCCAGTAATCTCCATAGCGCTTCCCATAACTGCGTACTGCTGTATAGTGATAAAGTAGCTAGGTAGGTGTTTTAACCCCATACATGGCAAATGTGTGTGCGTGTCTGTCTTTCTCTGACTGTGTAGAGAGCAATCCATTTTTGGGTAGACACACATATTACAAATCCTATACCCGACTTTGGCAAGGCTGCTGATGCCACCCACTTAGAAATACACCTCTTGTAAGGTTGTTGCCCTGTAATCTCCTTAGCGCATCCTGTTACTGTGTACCACTGGATTGTGATTTAGAGCCGTGGCAGGGTTCCATCCCCACCCGTGGCAGTTCTGGATGTTTTGTGTGTCCATGTCTGTATACAGAGCAATGCATTATATGCTAGTCACATGCAGTACATCTCACATGGCCCACTTTGGCAGTCCAGCTGATGTCATTTCTCATGAAAGACAGCTTTGGAGAAGGAGTCCCCTAGTACTCCCCGTGGGGTGTCCTATACAAACTCCATGCTGTAGTGTGGTATAGACCTCTGTCAGGGGTACTATACCCACACGAGTCAGTTGTGGATGTTTTGTGTGTGTCTCACTGTCTGTGTTGGGAGAAATGTGTTTTGGGGTACTCACCCACAGTTCATTTCAAATGGCCTACTTTGGCTATCCTGCTGATGTCATTCATTGTGGAATAGACCCCTGGGTAGGAGTACTTCAGTAATGTGCGTGACATGTACTATAACTGTGTAGTGCTGAGGTGTACTAAACTTGTTAGGTAGGGGTTCAACTCCCAGACATGACAGGTGTGCATGTGTGTTTGTACCTCGTACCCTGTGTAGAGGTGGTTGTGAGTGTGTGACACTTGTGGCCAGTGTGGAGCGGGTTTTGCATATGTCTTATATGGTATTACTACTATATAGCACAATGTCCACCGTACATCGATAACAGTTATGAAATATCTGAGAAGCTGGGGTGCAAACCCATACCCACACATGTGACATCCAGGCCAGGCAATCACATTTAGCAACCCCAGTATTAATCAGAGCACACTCTCAACCCATGTGTCATACACACACACATGCCTTGGCAACAGCCAATATGTGGGTAGTACACTGCATATTGGTCACTGATAGTAACCATGGAGTGATAGCAGTGGGCTACAGAGGGCATATCCCTTGTCCATCTGTCCAATATGCACGTACATGCTGAAAGTGCACCTCCCCCATGGCCCTAATGGACACCTGCACCACCTGTGGTATACTCTGTTAAAGGCATTGACTGAGACGCTAGAAAGAAGTGTTCGTGTTTTACAGCTATTTTAGTGCAATAAATTGCATTTTGGACCTACTGGCTGAGTTGTCTTGAACTGGTTTCTTCATTTGTGGTTGCCTACCCTTATATAGCCTGCTGCCACAGTCGACCACCACACACCTGTGCAGACATGCACCCATGCATGTCAGTACTGGCACCCTGTGTATTTGACTGTGTGTTGTATGGTGCATATATTCATAGACACACTCACTACAACCCCCATGCGCATACAGAAGCATGCTGTCAGATGTCAGACACCTCCTCATACCCTTTGCCCACACAACCTCCGTATGACCCATGTGGTGCATGTAGTACCTGCACAGTGATGTGTTGTGGCAATCCTGCTACTGATGAGTTGTACCACTTGCCCTGCCAAGTGTGTCAATGTGTGCGTGTCCCTGTGAGAGTGTGGGTGTGTTGACACTGGCACCTGTTCATGCTGACAGGCATGTGTACATCACCTACCATATAGCTACCGTATCCCTGTCGCAGATTGCACGCACCATCACACATATGTTCTGAGGGCTCAACAACAGGTAACCCATGTGGAGCACCCATTACCTGCATCGAAATGTGAACGCAGTACATAGTTGTCAGGGGCTTGATACCCTGTGGTGGTAGGTGTGTGACACTAAGAATCTGCTGTTTTACTCCCCCACCCCTCCCTGACATTTCTTTGCCTCTGTCTGCCTCTCCCACTCCCTCTCTGGTGTATGAGGAGACCTACACCAGCTTTGCTTAAGCAGCAGCATTTGTATTTTAAGTGATGCTCATGATCGGCTGATGGCCTCTGCACGAATTTGCAGCCCTCCCCTAGCTGATTGCATGTGGAACAGCTGTGGTAACATTCCCATAGCCAATTGCATGGAAACACACTCCGATATCTAGGAACATCATGTTGGTGTTGGCCCTTGTCATTCACTGTGAGCAGGAACTAGATCTGATGGCTGGTAACCAGCATCTGCAATGGATTGGGAATTTACCTTCAACAACATACGCTGTGGAAACAGGGCAACACACAGGAGGGGCATGTGCCTGAGCTGCCTACAGACTGTAAGTGCTGATATACTGCATGTGGCATATTGTTGGGTTAACAGTGTGTGTGTGGATATGTCTTTCCTACATGTCTCCATACCTGCCATGTCAGTTCCATGCTGTCGTGGAATCCACATCTGCAGTGACATCTGCAGACAGGGCAATGCATTGTGCCATTGGTTCCATGTGTGCATCTATCTGTGGGCTGCAGATGGTAGTGTGAGGAGTACAGTCTGTAGATGGTGAAAGCGAAGACAGTTACCGGCGTCTTATCCCTCATAGGGCATATGTTGCCACAAACCCTGTTACAATGGGACATGTATGAGGTTATTACAGTAACATGTCATTATTGGCCCTGTGTATGTGCTGCCAGCCACAACTCTGCCAACCTGTGTACATATGTCATGCATGACATGGTGCATATGTACTGTACACCATATTTAGTGTCATCATATCCCCTAACAAGCCAGTGAGATATCAGACCACTACACATATTATGCACAGTAGGGGTTATATTTGCTGACACAACCTGGACATTCAGTGGATGTTTGTACAGTCCTACATGTGTGTGGGCATCAGTTACAGACAGCTGGTAGCAATAACCTCTATAGGAGAACCGGCACACTCAGGGCAGCTACATATGTGTTGGAGATTCAGGGACTACAGACAGAGTGTGAGTAGAGCTGTGTTATGCTTTGTATAGTACTGGTGTTACAGGGTGTGTGTGTACATACTACTTTACCTTGGAATGCAGTCTGCCTGCATAGCCCTCAACTGTGAGCCTATCCTCTAGGTGGCTGGAGGTGTGCCTAATATGCGTTGTCTGTCCACTACACAGGTCCTGTGTCTGATATCCCACTGGCAGTGTGTGTGGAGTGCTATCAGTACATGACCTACATATCAAGCTTTGCACATATGACAAGCTATGGGGGGATGTTCCATAGTTGGCTGTGAGTATATCACACTGCCATGGCTGCCATCAGTCCGCGTCTGTTGTATCCCCGACACATATGGTGGGGTGGGGCCATGTATGTGTGGGCATCACCTACACAATACATGTGTGTTGTTATGCACTCCAGAGGTCACTGTACGTGACAGTGGTATATGGCCCTATAGTATTGAGTCTGTGGGGGGGCACCATAGATGACCTAGGCTGTTCAATATGTGGAGGTATCAGGGTTGAGCTGCCATAAGGTATCTGGATGTAAAGTGCCATATACTTCACCTATATGTACATCACCTACATATATTTGGTTGCTGCAAGCCAACTACCACCTGGCAGATGGACTGTTCTGTTTGTCAGTGTGCATGTGAAGGTGTCAGTTATGCCTTGTTATGTCACAGTTACAACCCATGTGGTCACATGACGTCTTTACCTCCCACTGTTGTTGCACAGAGTGTAGATAGTGGCTGCTGAACTATACACCTGCATTACACACTGTTGATCATTTGGTATCCTGTGGCCCAGTCAGTCCTCACTACTGTACAGATCAAAAAACTTGGCCTGGACAGCGATGGTTGTGAACCTTTCCAGACTACTGCATTATTATACCTGTTTCATGGTTGCATTCCTCTGTTTATATGGATGTCACTGTCTGAACAGCTATATGACATGGCCTGTAGACCTGTCATGGTACACAATGAAAGGTATTCCATTTCTACAAACCTGTGTGTGGAGTTCACCCAATAACCCCTCTGTGGGTAGATGTTGCAGGCAACAGTCGCCATGTGTATGGGTGGCTCATACAGTGTCCAGTTGTTCAGGGGTTAGCTGTAGGCATAGTGGCTGTTCCATATTGTGTGCACCGACTACATATGTATCCTACTGTACATATATCTGCTTGTGTAAGCGTAGTCATGTGTATATCCATATATATGTATATATATATATATATATATATATATATATATATATATATATAATAAAATAAAAACACAGAAATCACGAACTGCACCAAACTGTTTAATGAAGAGCTGAAGCTGAAGGCTCCCAAATACTAAACGCTTTCATCATCAACTGATGGCTTCTTCAGAGTGAAAGGAGCACATAATCACAGGTTTTAAATACAAAGTTCACATGTGCTTTAACCAATCAAACGTCTTGATTAATTACAGTTCCAATATACATACTGATCTGACTCAAAAGTACCATAAAACGTACATAAAAAACTTGCTAAAAACATATACTGAAATATTTCTTTCTTTCCATATACACTAACATGAAAAAATATATAAAATACTTACTGCACATATATTGATGTCAAAACCCTAATTGTAAATAACTGACTTTTTCATAACAACTGAAAGCTAAAAGACTTTACACAACCATAGCCCTTTGTTTCAAAATAGGCTTAATAGAAATATGATCATTAAGCCCAGGGTGAGTTGTCGCATCTAAAATAACCTGCCATTTGAATTCTAAAGACTTTATTCTAATGTTATCATCACCCCCTCTCTAACTTGTTAACATCCTGTCAATAACAAAAAATATAAACTTTTTGAAACAAACGCAATTCTTGGAATGTAAATACAATGCATTGTGACAATCCTTGTTTTTGATGGCCCTCTGATGTTCTGCTATCCTTTCCCTTAATCTACTTATGGTTTTCCCTACATAAAGTCCTGCACATGTCATGCAGGTTGCAAGGTACACCACTTTTTTAGAATTACAACTACATCTACCCGGACATGAAATTGCCTTGTTGTACCCCCTCACAACCACGTAGGGCCCATCATTAATGTATCTACAGTACCTGCGTGACCCACATTTGTACATTTGTGAATTTGTAAATCTACTTTGTTGTTTTTCAAATAGGTTCTTTAAATTTAAACCTCTTGAAAATATTATTTTTGGTTTATGACCAAATTCTTTTTGCATATCCATGTTAATTGCTAGGTCCCAAGACTTCCCAATAATCTCAATAATATCGTGTGCCTGCAAATTATACTTCAAGACATTAACTCTTGAATCAAACATTTTCGAATGAAAAGACTCAATTATTTCATTCACCTCAATAATCAAAGTGTTTTCTCCCAAAATGGGTTTAAATGATGTCCACCTTCTTTTCACCACCTCTTTTTTAACTGAAATCAACAATTTCAATGGATAAACTCTATCCAAAAACATTCCTATTCATTTGTACATCTCCCTATGAAAAGCCTCATCATTACTTACAAGTCGTGACAGATGAACCATCTGCCCTTTAATAACACTTTTACGCTGAAATAATGGATGACAACTTGAAAAATGCAAAAGGGAATTACTATAGGTCTCTTTTCTATGTATATTACTTTCTAAACCTTCACTTGTCTTGGTAAGCTTAATATCCAAGAAATCAATAGTCTCATTGTCCCATTTATATGTGAAGGAAAGAAACGAAGTAGTAGAATTAAGATATTCCACAAAATTTCTAGCTTCATCCTCATTTCCCTTCCACAAAATAAGTATGTCATCTAAAAATCGATTGTATAGTGCAATATGTTCAAAAAAGGGGTAGGGAACACAAAGGTTTCTTCCCAATGCAATAAAACAAGGTTAGCAAAAATGGGGGCACATTTGGCCCCCATAGCCACTCCTGATGTTTGATGGTAAATTTCACCTTCAAATATCATGTAATTATTTTTAAGTACTAATTCCATGAAACTGACTACATTGTTCAACTTTACAGTAGTCAAATGTTTACTTCTCAAAAGACTTTCCCTAAAGTATTCCAACCCCTCTTCTTGAGGTATTGTGGAAAATAAATTGACCACATCTATAGTAAGGAATGACCAAACCAATACACCCTTCCCAATAGTACTAAGTCGTTTCAAACAATGCCATGAGTCCTTCAATATATGCTCATGCTTGTTTAACAGCCCTATTCTTATCAACATAGGCTGCCAAAGGTTCAGTTTTGTATCCCTTTGCTGCTACTATCGGTCTGAAAGGGGGGTCATGAATATTTTTTATGGATTTTGGGAATGCCGAACACTGCAGGTATAGTTGGGTGTTTAACTACCAAAAAAACATAATCTTTCTGTTGTAGTCCCCCTTCCAATAAGGTGTCCATCAAAAAAGTGTTGATTTTTTGATATGCTATATTCATCTCACATCTAGATGCTCTTTGATAAGTATTATCATCATTTAAAATAGTTTCCATTTTGGCTGTATAATCAAGGTGAGTCATAATGACCACCCCTCCCCCTTTATCGGGTTTCATTATTCTAATTTCTTTATTGGTAATCAATTCTTTCAACGCTAATCTCTCTTGTTTCGTAAGGTTATCTTGTTCCCTAATTCTGTTCTTCTCCAAATATGTTCGTATAGTGTTGACACATTATTTTTCAAACAATGCTACATCCCTATCAACAGGTGGGGTAAATGTACTTTTCCTCACAAGGGTTGACGAAAAAAAAATCTTTCTGTACATTTTGCTTTTTAAAATATAATGCTAAATTTAACTGCCTAGCATATAATTTCAAACTTGTAATCAAATCCACAATATTGTAACAAAATGCAGGTACATATGTAAACCCCTTTGTTAATAAATCATAATGCATTTCCTTGATTTCCAAAGCACTGAAATTATATATAGTAAAGTCTGCTTTTGTATTAGCTTCACATTTAAATTCAGCTGCTTCATTGTTCAGACATGAAACATATCTCTATGGATTTTGCTTTGTTTCTGCTCCAAAAGTTTCTTTTCATATAAATATATGCCTATGACTTTGCATGTTCATTGCATGTTCATTGATATTACCTTTGTAATCAAAATATTTGAACTGTAATAATTCCTTGTTTTGGAGCTTTTCTCCCCGGGTCTCCACTGAAAACGGGCTACCAATGCCCAGTGGACCTCCCCAGTAATCAAACTGAAATAAATAAATAAAATAAATATATATTGTCTAGCAGTTTCTCAAATGCTTTATCCACTACTTTAGTCGGATATGTTTCATATATAAATTGTTGTTGTTCTCTTATTCCTTCTCTCAAATTAGTCTCCTCTGTCAAGAAATATTCATTCATAAGCGACATATCGCGTATACTAGTCTCTATATTGATACGTTGCCATTTATATAAAAGGACTGGGTACTGGGTACCTGTTGTCGGCATTTTTAAAATGCGTAGTCCTCTTGGAATGATTTGTCGTGCAATACAGACCTCAAACTGATGCCACTGAAGTTGCATCCATTTCAGTTTTATAAAATCCATTTCCATCTGGTTAAGGAGTGTAGATAAACCGCTACAATTCGTCACAGTCATAGAATCATCTGCGGTGTCACATGTTACTTCATAAGCCAATAGCGGGTTATTACCGCCAATATATATATAATGTTGTGCTTAACAACACTGAAAAGTTTGTTGATAAGAATGTTAAAACTAAAATCAAAAAGCTATCTAGAGACCTTACGGATTATAAGAACAACATGGCATATAATTTTGGTTCGAATAGCAATAATAGGGCAGTTTACAAATATGGCTCCAACAATGGACAGAACTATAATAACACAGACAATGTATGTGAATACAGTGACGAGTATGACTCTGGGGAATGTAATGATGAACACCAAGGTTTTTTAGTAACATCTCCGGGTCCGAGGAGATCCGAACGTCTGAAGAACAAAATGGGGGGTGTTTCGTGGAATCAGTTGAACAGTTCCCATTACAAATATCAACAAGGGTACAACCGTTACAATACGAGAGGGCGGTGGTACAACAACAACAACCAGAGGCGGAGATAATCCAGGGACTAGACTTTTGTTATAACAATGAAGTGATTGACATTATCAACCATGGTGATATGTTTTTCAGTTTTTTGGAATGTAATACTGACATTGTTGAATCTACAGTGTTTGTTGAAGGGTCTGACAACAGTATTTCATTAAGAGCATTATGTTTGAACAATGAAGCAGCTGAATTTAAATGTGAAGCTAATACAAAAGCAGGCTTCACTATATATAATTTCAGTGCTTTGGAAATCAAGGAAATGCATTATGATTTATTAACAAAGGGGTTTACATATGTACCTGCATTTTGTTACGATATTGTGGATTTGATTACAAGTTTGAAATTATATGCTAGGCAGTTAAATTTAGCATTATATTTTAAAAAGCAAAATGTACAGAAAGATTTTTTTTCGTCAACCCTTGTGAGGAAAAGTACATTTATTCCACCTGTTGATATGGATGTGGCATTGTTTGAAAAATTATGTGTCAACACTATACGAACATATTTGGAGAAGAACAGAATTAGGGAACAAGATAACCGTACGAAACAAGAGAGAGATTAGTGTTGAAAGAATTGATTACCAACAAAGAAATTAGAATAATGAAACCCAATAAAGGGGGAGGGGTGGTCATTATGACTCACCTTGATTATACAGCCAAAATGGAAACTACTTTAAATGATGATAATACCTGTCAAAGAGCGTCTAGATGTGAGATGAATATAGCATATCAAAAAATCAACACTTTTTTGATGGACACCTTATTGGAAGGGGGAATACAACAGAAAGATTATGGTTTTTTGGTAGTTGAACACTCAACTATACCTGCAGTGTTCGGCATTCCCAAAATCCATAAAAATATTCATGACCCCCCTTTCAGACCGATAGCAGCAGCAATGGGATCCAAAACTGAACCTTTGGCAGCCTATGTTAATAAGAATACACAAGGGCTGCTAAACAAGCATGAGCATATATTGAAGGACTCATGGCATTGTTTAAAATGACTTAGTACTATTGGGAAGGGTGAATTGGTTTGGTCATTCCTTACTATAGATTAGGTCAATTTATTTTCCACAATACCTCAAGAAGAGGGGTTGGAATACTTTAGGGAAAGTCTTTTGAGAAGTAAACATTTGACTACTGTAGTCAATTTCATGGAATTAGTACTTAAAAATAATTACATGATATTTGAAGGTGAAATTTACCATCAAACATCAAGAGTGGCTATGGGGGCCAAATGTGCCCCCATTTTTGCTAACCTTGTTTTACTGCATTGGGAAGAAACCTTTGCGTTCCCTACCCCTTTTTTTGAACATATTGCACTATACAATCGATTTTTAGATGACATACTTATTTTGTGGAAGGGAAATGAGGATGAAGCTAGAAATTTTGTGGAATATCTTAATTCTACTACTTCGTTTCTTTCCTTCACATATAATTGGGACAATGAGACTATTGATTTCTTGGATATTAAGCTTACCAAGACAAGTGAAGGTTTAGAAAGTAATATACATAGAAAAGAGACCTATAGTAATTCCCTTTTGCATTTTTCAAGTTGTCATCCATTATTTCAGCGTAAAAGTGTTATTAAAGGGCAGATGGTTCGTCTGTCACGACTTGTAAGTAATGATGAGGCTTTTCATAGGGAGATGTACAAATTAATAGGAATGTTTTTGGACAGATGTTATCCATTGAAATTGTTGATTTCAGTTAAAAAAGAGGTGGTGAAAAGAAGGTGGACATCATTTAAACCCATTTTGGTAGAAAACACTTCGACTATTGAGGTGAATGAAAGAATTGAGTGTATTCATTCGAAAATGTTTGATTCAAGAGCTTTTGTCTTGAAGTATAATTCGCAGGCACACGATATTATTGAGATTATTGGGAAGTCTTGGGACCTAGCATTTAACATGGATATGCAAAAAGAATTTGGTCATAAACCAAAAATGATTTTTTCAAGAGGTTTAAATTTAAAGAACCTATTTGAAAAACAACAAAGTAGATTTACAAATTCACAAATGTACAAATGTGGGTCATGCAGGTACTGTTGATACATTAATGATGGGCCCTACATGGTTGTAAGGGGGTACAACAAGGCAATTTCATGTCCGGGTAGATGTAGTTGTAATTCTAAAAAAGTGGTGTACCTTGCAACTTGCATGACATGTGCAGGATTTTATGTAGGGAAAACCATACGTAGATTAATAGAAAGGATAGCAGAACATCAGAGGGCCATCAAAAACAAGGATTGTCACAATGCGTTGCATTTACATTCCAAGAATTGTGTTTGTTTCAAAAAGTTTATATTTTTTGTTATTGACAGGATGTTAACAAGTGAGAGAGGGGGTGATGATAACATTAGAGTAGAGTCTTTAGAATTCAAATGGCAGGTTATTTTAGATGCGACAACTCACCCTGGGCTTAATGGTCATATTTCTATTAAGCCTATTTTGAAACAAAGGGCTATGGTTGTGTAAAGTCTTTTAGCTTTCCATTGTTATGAAAAAGTCAATTATTTACAATTAGGGTTTTGACATCAATATAGTATTTTATATATTTTTTTTCATGTTAGTGTATATGGAAAGAAAGAAATATTTCAGTATATGTTTTTAGCAAGTTTTTTATGTACGTTTCATGGTACTTCTGAGTCAGATCAGTATGTATATTGTAACTGTAATTAATCAAGACATTTGATTGGTTAAAGCACATGTGAACTTTGTATTTAAAACCTGTGATTATGTGTTCATTTTACTCTGAAGAAGCCATCAGTTGATAGTGAAAGCGCTTAGTATTTGGGAGCCTTTAGCTTCAGCTCTTCATTAAACAGTTTGGTGCAGTTCGTGATTTCTGTGTTTTTATTTTATTTTATTTTGTTTTATTATATATATATATATATATATATATATATATATATATATATATATATGTATGTACACACACACGCACACACACACACACACACACACATATGTATATATTTATATATATATATATATATATATATATATATATATATATATATATATATATATATGCACATATGTGCATATGTATGTATGTATCTGCACATCTGTGACTGTGTATTTGTATCCTGGGGATGTTGCTGGCTACCACAGTTTACATTACCTATGGGAGGCAGACTGTACTGCATGATATGTCAACAATACCAGTCTGATATCATACAGGTGGGATCTTGCACTCTCAACTGCCTGTGCCCATGTTGTGTGTCATGTCTTGGTTACGGTATCTGCAACACTTGGCATTGTATTGCGGGCCGGAAGTGTTTGGTCATTGGGGGACGGATGCCTACTTGTACATGACATATATTGTGTGGAGCCTCTCAACCCCAGTAACGGCGCATGTGGACATATGTGTGTTCGTTAATCTGCCATTACTCTCTACAGATGTATGGCCATATGTAACAATATAGATATATATATCTGCTGATATATATGTAACTATGTCTGTATATACCTACATATCTGTATATCTGCATACACATATGTAACGTGCTGTGTATAGGTAGACATATAGGTGTAGACACATATATGTGTCGATGTAGCCAATATCATGTATATATGTTCATATATAGTAATATCTACGTATATAGTGTTAGAAAGCCATACATATATATATATATATATATATATATACATCCATATACAAATATGTTGTAGCAGTGTAGATAGTAATATATTTACACACAGATACATCTAGATGATGGTATACAGTCTCTGTACAGTTGCATGACTGGACTGGTTGATGTGTTTCGGATATTGGCGTGACTTTCTACAGCTGTAGTGGCCTATTGTTAGACCATTGTAGCTGTGTTGCGGAGTGTCCTGGGGTCAAGAACTGCATGTGCTGGATATTGCATTGCACAGCATGTCTGTTACAGCTGTGGTGGAGGGGAAGATAGCAGTCATCACCAGGTTCCCCTCATCTGAGCCCCCACCCCATCTACTGTGCATAAGGTCAGTTATTTATGGTGGGGGATCCCGTTGTCATTCCTATTTGGTGCTGCGATTCACATATCTATCCATGTGTGTGTGTGTGTGTGTATATATATATATATATATATATATGTGTGTGTGTGTGTGTGTGTGTGTGTGTGTGTGTGTGTGTATGTATATATATATATATATATATATATATATATATATATATATATATATATATATATATATGTATATACATATATATATATGTATATCTATATTTATATCTAAATATATGTGGACATCTGTATCCACCCACCTACATACCATTGATGTGATATGATGTATGTGTGAGTCAGACATTTATATGTACCTGTGTATCTCACTTCATTTGCAGATCTATGACTGTCCATATGTCCATGCATGACTGGCTCACAATATTGGCCTGCCCAAATTCACCTGACCACTTGACGTGGATGATGTCAGGCATGTGGTCAGTCAGGAATGCCGATACATTACAGTTGCAGACATCATGTTGTTCAGATTATGTGTATTACAACAAATCACTGTTTAACTAGCAATGTTTTACATGTATATGAACAATATTTCACATGTCCAGATATGTACCCCACTGTTGTCACACTGTGTCCACAATGTTTGCAATAAGAGGTTGAGTGTTGTGATATTAGTACACTTCCCCTTATGCAGATTGACTGTGCAGCATGATATATATGGGAATACATGGGATGTCTGTATATCCGACATGGTGTAGTGTTAATTCACTGTGATTGTGGTATGCAGGGTCCTGGGGTCAGGCCATGGAGTGGCTGTCAGTTATGTTGCAGGGTTGAACAAGGACGGTGGGATGCAGGGTGATTAAGGCACTTGTAAGCAGCCATGAGCATGTTTGTGAGACAGTATGTGTCACCAATCGCCGGTAACAGACAGTTACACCAGGTTAGCCTCAACATTGCTTACTTTGTATACGCAGTGCTCACCATCACGCAAACACAGACCTCTGTTTACATATAACTACAGATAGTTTGTATCAGATTTGCTGAGCCTGGAAACATAAACTCGCTTACTAGTGCTGACATATGCTTACAACAGCTTAGTGCTGCTTAACCTAACTACTGCTGTATGCATTATGATACCTACACCTCACATGTGCATTTCTTGCAGTACTCCTGTTCATGTACATATGTTATTCCATGGGTTATGCAACATACATATTACCCATAATGTGGTTTGCCATGGGAAATAGTATGTCCCAGTACCTTCCCTGTGTCCCCCTCCTTTCTCGCTGACATCCACAGGCCGGTCGCATTAGAACGGGTTCATCCAACCGTGGCACGCCTCAGTCCATAATGTTGTACCCATCATTCCTTCCCCCACCCCCTTCACCCTCCACATCAGTCATTCTTCCTACAGGTTACAGCCTAATCTAACCACTCCACTACACATTGGACACTCTCCACTTCTCGGGACCCTTTGCGCATGTTGTCTCAACCCATGGATCTTCTGGCTTCCCACACATTTAGTCTTTGAACATACGTCACAGTCTGTGCTTACTTTGTAGGCATGTTATGTTACCCCGAGGACTCATTGTGGCAGACGTTTGGGGTTGTCCCACCAAGGACGAACGTGCATATGTTTAAGAGTAGACTTAACAGGGTGACACCGTTTCTCCAACTGTTAGTATCCTGCCAGTAGTCTTGGGAGCTTGTACTGTGCTACGCTTAGCAGTGCATATTATTAGATTTGTATAGTAATTGCCCTTTGGCATTGATTTCCCCTTAACCACTTGTTATATATGTGACATGTATCCTCGACACATGTGCACGGACACTGTCTGGGGTCCTGGGAACTTCTACGCTTCATGACATTAACCCCTCACATCTGGACTTACTGCTGTACTCCAGTTCACATATGTATGTTCTGTAGTCAGTTATGGCACATATGACTGTATACTGATGCCTTTCACAGGTTCAGTTTGGTTATACTATGGTGAGGACATGTTTACTACTACCCCATTGGTCTGTACGTCTGTTATGACTTGGTGGATAGCTACTGGGACTATGGTGTATAGGGTCCTGGGTTCGTGACCTGCATGGCAGTTTATTTTGTTGCCGGGCTGACAAAGGTCCATTGGATACAGAGTGATTAAGGTGCTCTAAAGCAGTCGTAAGCCCTTACGCTCACTTACTAGTGTGTACATATGCCTACTATTGCCTATTTGTGCTTACACCTGCTTATAGTGCCTTATTCCATTTGACACTGATACGTCACATGTGCATATCTTGTGGTACTGCAGTTCACATATTTCAGCTATTTCGTGGGTCTTGCAACAAAAAAATTGTTTATAACGTGCTTTACTGTGTAAAATAGACTATGCTACAGTCAGACCCAAACCGGGAATGCCTGCTCATTGGTCGTATGCTCTACCCACTAAACTATCGCTGTTCTGCTTCATTTGCATATTTCTACCATATTTTAATACCCATGTTTCCTTCCCCCAGCCCCCGAGCTCCACGTCCAGAGCATCCATCCATCCCCCAGTTGCTAGCCCAGCCATACCACACCTCCACACATTTCCCTCTCTGCACGTGTTGGTACTCCTCCATTATACTGTCTCGACCCAAGCTTCAGCAGGCTCTTCATCTGTTTATTCCATGTATGTTCGAGCTTTCCCTTGATCCTCCTACGATACTGGTGGAAACACCTATGTGACCCACAAGGTTTGGTTCGTCCCACCAGGGACAGACCTGTTATTGTGTCATGGGTAGACTTTGCTGGTCTACACTGTTTCTCCCACTGGTAGCATCCTGCCAGGGATTCAAGAAGCAGAGGTTTGCTCACACACCATGCAAGCCTCATCTCCTGGTTCTGTGGAACCAATGCCCCAGGTGTGACATTCTGTGCATGAAGCACAGCCACACTCCCCCACGGCGTGCACCGTTATTCATTCTTCTCTTCAGTATTATGCAAGCCTACTGTTCTCACAGCATGTTTGGACAGGCACTGTTCATTGATACACATAGACTGCTCAGAATACAGTGATTGAGCGATGTGCACATGTTTGCTGGTATTAATCTACATACCTACATACATTTCCTATACTGTTGAATGACTGTCCTGGATGATATGTTTTTGATAACAGCAGCTGAATTTGTATCTGCCATGCCTTAGTGGTAACTCACTTAGAATATAGTGTGCAGGGTGGGAGGGTGGGAACCTGGGAGTGCAGATTATTTTGTTAATGGGCACAATGACAGCTGTTGGCTACAGAGGGCCTAAGGCACTGTAGAGGATGTGTAGGCGGGTTTACCCTGGTGTGCACGAGGGTCAGATCTTCTGACCTCTGGTTAGGGGTGTCTTACACTGAGTTGGCCTCCACATTGCTTAACCAGTGTGGCCATTGCTTGCCACCACCCAAACAAGCATAATCCCACTTGCTGCAGCATACCCCCACACTACTTCATGTATTTAATTCACATTTGTTGTCCGAGACAATCCGACTGGATGCTTCTCCATTGTCAGCGGTGGCCCAGGGAGTGGAGCTCCACAGTAATCCCCAGCTACACATTACACGTAGTATTCAGGTGTACACATTCATAGAGAGTAACAGACTTAACATAGCTAGGTACCACATTCTTCATGCTTAGTTCACATTAACATGTCGGTATTATACATGCTTAGATCAGGTTTACTTGTGAGGTATGACTGTTGACATATGTCAGTTTAAGGTGAACTGGAATTCCAGTTTAACAGTTCTGGATAGGTTACACTCAGGTATTCTGGTTAGGTTTAGTTATGCCATACCTGTATGTTAGAGGAGAAGTGAATAGTGAAGGAGTATGTAGGTCAGTAGAGGGGAGGACATTGTAACTGTATAGTAGGCCATTGGAATGACTGGTCGTGGAGCGATAGGGAAGGTATGCAGGATGTTGGGATTTGTAAGCGGACAGGACAGGAGGTGCCAGTTTCACTAGTTGGTGTAGGGGTATAGAGTGTTAGCTGGGGGGAGATTCTCCAGGTGGTGAGTATGTGCTGCTCCAAGTGTGCTTGAGGTGTTCATTCATGTGTTATTTACATGTGTTGTGTGGAACATCTGAGGTAATACACGTGGGTAGGGGGTTCCAAATTCTGCCAATATAGTTGGGGAAGAGGGTGTCACCTACCTGTGACTGTGAACAGTAATAGTAATGAAACAGGGGTCAATAGGTAACTGGTGTTAATGGGGCACACAGAGGGCAAATAGTAGGGGAAATGACCAGGGATGTGCAGGTAGGCTGACGGGAAGGTCTACAGATCGCCATTTCTTCTCCAGCAACAGCTGTGTATATACAATGCATTTGGAGGTAGGTTTGGACACTCACACCCCTGGGTGGGGGTGGGGACAACAATAATACCTTGTGATGCCAATTAGTTCGACTTACATGCCTACAGTGGGTTGTTGTGACCATGTGTTCTTTGGTGTTATTTAGTGGGATTTGCAACAATACATCTGGTTATACCATACTTTGCCATGTAAAATAGACTGTGCTACAGTGGAACTCGTAGCGGGAATGACTGCTCATTGGGTGGAAGCTCTGTCCAATGAACACTATTGCTTACATCCCTGGGGTGGTCCGAATAGAATCGCACCAGCCAACATCTGCACGCCTAGACACATAATTACATACCCATAGTTCCCCCACCAGCACCTCCTCTGCAGCACTCATCCTTACTCTGGGTGCAGGTTGGGTCTAAACACACCACTACACATTGCCCACTCTCCACTTCACGGGACC